>NW_016694687.1:0-995 GCF_001604755.1 Lepidothrix coronata
ATATTAAATAGGGGAAATGCAGTGAATATATAAATACATTAAATAGGGGAATATTAAATAGGAGAATACATTGAATATATTAAATATGGGAAATATAGTGAATATACTAAACATATTAAATATGCAATGTATTCTGAATGTGAAGAATATATTAAACATTGAGAATACATTAAATAGGGAAAATAGGCTGAAAAGGTTAGATACATTAAATATGGGAAATACATTGAATACGGCAAATTTACTAAATACTGGGAAAACACTAAATAAATTAAAAATATTATATGTATTTATATATCATATATATTTATATATTATATATTCATATTTCATTTAGAATTATACATATTGTATATTACGCATATATTTGTATATATGATATATTTGTAAATTTTAATATATTTATATATTAAAATATATTTATATTTTATATAAATATATATTTATAATATATATTCTATATATATAATATATATATTTATACATAATATATATTTTATATATTTTTATATATTCAGATATACTATATATTTTATATATTTATATATTTATATATTTTATACATTTTTATATATTTATATATAATATATATTTTTATATATTTATATACTTATATTACATATTTTTATATTTTATACATTTATATAAAATATATACTTATATATTTTTATACATTTATATAAATTATATGTTTATATATTTTTATATATTTATATATAATAAATATTTTATATATTTGTATATTTATATATAACATATATTTTATAAATTTTTATATATTTCTATATATTTCTATATATTTCTATTTATATACTTATATTATATATTTTTATATTTTATACCTTTATATAAAATATATATTTATACATTTTTATGCATTTATAAAAATATATATTTTTATATTTTATATATTTATATATAATATATATTTTATATATTTGTATATTTATGTATTATATATATTTATTTTTATTTTTATATTTATATACTTATATATT
>NW_016694688.1:0-995 GCF_001604755.1 Lepidothrix coronata
CATGGGGGACACGGGACATGGGGACATGAGGACACAGGACATGGGGACATGAGGACATGGAGACATGGGGACATGGAGACATGGGGGCACAGGACATGGGGACGTGGGGACATGGGACACGAGGACATGGGACATGGGTGACATGAGACCATGGGGGACATGGGAAACGGGGACATGAGGACACAGGACATGGGGACATGGGGACACGGGGACACGGGGACATGGGACATGGGTGACATGAGACCATGGGGGACACAGGACACGAGGATATGGGACACGGGTGACATGAAACCGTGGGGGACATGGGGACACGGGGACACGGGGACAGGGGTGACATGAGAGCATGGGGGACACAGGACACAGGGACATGGGGACATGAGGACATGAGAGCATGGGGGACACAGGACATGGGGACATGGGACAAGGGTGACATGAGAGCATGGGGGACACGGGGACGTGGGACATGGGACACGGGGGACATGAGAACATGGGGGACACAGGACATGGGGACATGGGACACGGGTGACATGAGAGCATGGGGGACACGGGGACATGGGGACATGGGACAGGGGTGACATGAGAGCACGGGGGACACGGGGACGTGGGGGGGACACGGGGGGACACAGGGATGAGGTCATGGGGACATCGGGCCCTTGGGGTGATCACAGGGGACCCTCGGGGGGGGACAGGACGGGACATGGGGCTGGGACCCCCCCGAGCCCCCGCGGGGGGGGAAAACGGCCACAACTGTCACGGGGGGGGTGACAACGGTCATGGGGGGGGGACACAACTGTCACGGAGGGGGGGTGACAGCTGTCCCAGGGGAGGGGACACGACCCCCCCAGTGACCCCCAGTGCCCCCCAGTGCCCCCCAGTGCCCCCCAGTCCCACCCGGGACCCCCCAGACCCCCCAAAAATACAGCCGGGACCCCCCCCAAAGCTCCGCCCCCCAGTCCTGGGGGTCCTGGGACCTGTTGGGGGGGGGGAAATGGGGA
>NW_016694689.1:0-994 GCF_001604755.1 Lepidothrix coronata
GGGGAGAGCCCCCAAAAAACCACCCTGAACACCCCTGAACACACTGACCCCCCAGAGCTCCTCGAAATCCACCTCCGACAGCACCCTGGGGGGGGGAGAGACCCCAAAAAAACCACCCTGAACACCCCTGAACATCCCTGAACACCCCTGAACACACTGACCCCCCAGGGCTCCTCGAAATCCACCTCCGACAGCACCCTGGGGGGCACAGGGGGGGAGAGACCCCCCAAAAACCACCCTGAACACCCCTGAACACCCCTGAACACCCCTGAACTGACAGATCCCCCCAGGGCTCCTCGAAATCCACCTCCGACAGCACCCTGGGGGGAGAGACCCCCCAAAAATCACCCTGAACACCCCTGAACACCCCTGAACACCCCCTGAACATCTTTGAACACACTGACCCCCCAGGGCTCCTCGAAATCCACCTCTGACAGCACCCTGGGGGGGGGAGAGCCCCCAAAAAACCACCCTGAACACCCCTGAATACACTGACCCCCCACAGCCCCCCAGGGCTCCTCGAAATCCACCTCCGACAGCACCCTGGGGGGGGGGAGACCCCAAAAAACCACCCTGAACACCCCTGAACACCCCTGAACACCCCTGAACACACTGACCCCCCCCAGGGCTCCTCGAAATTCCCCCCACAGCACCCTGAGGGGGGTGGGAGGGGCTGAGCGACCCCCCAAAACCCCACCCTGGGACACCAACCCCCCCCCATGAGCACACGGACCCCCCCCAGCTCCCCCAGACCCCCAAAACCCCTCAGGACCCACCCCCAGAATGACCCACAGCTGGCCCCGCCCACACCCGGAGCCCCGCCCATCACCACAAAGCCACGCCCCCGGGCTCTCAAGCACCGCCCTCCAGAGGACATTGGTGGCTCTAAGCTCCGCCTCCTCCTTCAGGCCCCACCCACTGCCCCTCAGGCCCCTCCCCCTGCTACAAAGCCCCACCCCCAGGACTCCCCACAAGGCTCCTCCCCCTCCATAAG
>NW_016694690.1:0-994 GCF_001604755.1 Lepidothrix coronata
CCAGCACGTCGGGCACTCGGTATCGGGGCCTCAGCGGGTTCAGCTCCGAGATCCGGAATCGTGTCATGTTCCCCTGGAGCCCCCAGATCTCCAGGAGCAGGGGGACCTGGAAGGGGGGGGACAGGGGTCACCTGGGGGTCACCTGGGGTCACCCACCCCTGGCACAGGTGGGAAACCCTCACAGTGCCACCCCCGTGCCCCCTCACCTGGGTCACCTCACTGACCAGGTGAATGGGGGTTGGTTTTGGGGGCAGTGACCCCCCATGTCTCCCCGTGCCCCCCCTGTGCCCCCTCACCTGTGTCACCTCATTGACCAGGTAAATGGGGTTGTTTGGGGGGCAGTGACCCCCCTGTGCCCCCTGTGCCCCCCCCGTGCCCCCTCACCTGTGTCACCTCATTGACCAGGTAAATGGGGTTGGTTTTGGGGGGCAGTGACCCCCCATGTCCCCCCGTGCCCCCTCACCTGTGTCACCTCACTGACCAGGTGAATGGGGTTGTTTTTGGGGGGCAGTGACCCCCCCGTGCCCCCCGTGCCCCCTCACCTGTGTCACCTCATTGACCAGCTGCACCCTGGCCGAGTCCTGCCCGAGCTCCAGCGACTCCAGGAGGGCCCGGAACGGGGAATTTCCCGGCTGGATCCGGCGCTGGCGCCTGGGGGGGACACGGGGGGGGGAGCAGAGGCCCTCAGTGACCCCCCCGGGCCGTGATCCCCCCCGGGGGGGTCCCCAGACGCCCCCCAGACCTGCAGAAGCCGCTCTGGTCGCAGGTCTTGAAGTTGCTTCGGTCGACGGCGAGAGAGACCCCGAGGAAAAGGGTCATCCAGAGTGACCACCTGGGGGGACAGGGGGGTCAGGGGGGGTCGGGGAGGGTCAAGGGGGGTCAGGGGGGGTCAGGGACCCCCAGAGAGACCCCGAGGAACAGGGTCATCCAGAGTGACCACCTGGGGGGTCAGGGAGGGGGTCAGGGACCCCCAGAGAGACCCCGAGGGAAAGGG
>NW_016694691.1:0-993 GCF_001604755.1 Lepidothrix coronata
CCCGCCGCGAGAGAAGCCCGAGAGCGGCGGCGATCGGCGGGAGCGCTTCCCCGCCACGGGGAAGGCCGCAGAGGGAAAGCCGTGGGGAAGGGTTTGGGAAGGGGGGTGTTATCCCGGCCCGCGCGTGGCGCCATCCCCGTTACCTGGAGCCCGCCCGCGCGGGGCCGGGCCGGGCCGTGCCGGGCCGGAGGCGGATCCGCGGAGCGGCGGGAGCGGGGCCTGAGCGCGCGCCGCGCTGCGCTGAGGGAACAACCGCCCCACCGAGCGACGGTTACGGCCGCGCGCACGGCCCCGCCCCCTCGCCCGCCCGCCAACCGCGCCCATTGGCCGCGAGGCGCCGTTTGAATCGCGGGGTGGCCGCACGCCATTGGCCGTCCGCACCATGGCGCGGTCCGGCCCCCCTCGCCGCCGTGGGGCGCGCGCACGGCCCCGCCCCGTCGTGAGGGTGGTGAGGGGGGAGTGGAGCGCCTTCCCCGCCCCTCCCGCCTCCCCTCACAGCGGCCGGGGGAGGATGGCCGGGAGGGGAAGGTCGTTGTCGCTGTCGCTGTCGTTGCCTTGGCGGTGGGGGCAGGCTCAAGCCACCTGCGCCACACAGGCCCCGCCGCAGGGTGGTAAACAAAACCCCCGTTTTGTTTACGGAGCACTCGCGGTCGAGCCGCCTCCAGAGCCGCCGCCGGCACCGCGAGTGCTCCTGCACTGGCCGAGCAGCAGCCTGTGCTGCCTCCAGCCCTGCGCCTCCAGCATTCAACAACGCCAGAATGTAGTAAAAAGGCAGTAAACGTACTTGTCTCTCTCAAAAAGAAAAATAAAAAAGTGGGGAGGAAGCGGAGGCGGCGAGACCGCCAGTGTTCCTGCACTGACCGAACAACAGGCTGTGCTACCTCCAGCACTGCACTTCCAGCACTAAACAAAGGCAGAATGTGGTAAAAATGATGTAAAAAGACACTAAAAATATCCCCAATCTCTCCAAAAGAAGAAAAGATGGGGGGGGGG
>NW_016694692.1:0-993 GCF_001604755.1 Lepidothrix coronata
CCGAGGAGGGTCAGCAAAAAAAAATCGACCCTAAAAATGAGCGTTTTGAGCCCCAAACGAGCGGTTTTGTCCCCGAACCGGGGGGTTTCTTTGCCTGGGTGACGCCCCGGTGATGTCACGATGACGTCACGATGACATCACGATGACGTCACGCTGACATCACCCCCCCCAAAATGGCAGAAGGTCCGTCACAGCAAACTGGCCGAGGCCGTGGAAAAGGCCATCGAGGAGAAGAAGTTCCTGGGCGGGGCCGACCCCTCGGCCGTGGAGATGTGTTACCCCCCCATCATCCAGAGCGGGGGCAACTACAGCCTCAAGTTCAGCGTCGTCAGGTGAGGGAGAATCCCAAAATCCCCGTTTTTGCACCCAAAAATTGTCCGCGTCGCGAAATCGCCGCTTTCCGCCCCAAAAATGACTTCTGTGCCACCGGGATGTGCTGCCCCCCCGTCATCCAGAGCGGGGGCAGCTCCAGCCTCGAGTTCAGCGTCGTCAGGTGAGGGGGGGACCCAAAATCCCCGCTTTTGCACCCAAAAATTGCCCGCGTCGCAAAATCGCCGCTTTCCGCCCCAAAAATGACTTCTGTGCCACCGGGATGTGCTGCCCCCCCCCATCATCCAGAGCGGGGGCAACTACAGCTTCAAGTTCAGCGTCGTCAGGTGAGGGAGAATCCCAAAATCCCCGTTTTTACACCCAAAAATCGTCCGTGTCGCGAAATCGCCGCTTTCCGCCCCAAAAAACGAGTTCTGTGTCACTGGGATGTGCTGCCCCCCCGTCATCCAGAGCGGGGGCAGCTCCAGCCTCGAGTTCAGCGTCGTCAGGTGAGGGGGGGACCCAAAATCCCCGTTTTTGCACCCAAAAATCGCCCGCGTCGCAAAATCGCCGCTTTCCGCCCCAAAAACGGGCTGCGTGTCGCTGAAATCGACATTTTTCAACCCCAGAAACGGCCCCAGTGGCACAAAATCCCTTTTGTCCCCTTCTCCCCCACTCTTCACC
>NW_016694693.1:0-992 GCF_001604755.1 Lepidothrix coronata
CACCCGGAACGGGGGGCCCAGGCCCCGGGGGGACACCCCCGCGCCCAGCAGGGACAGCAGCAGGGCACTGGGGGCACTGGGAGCACTGGGGGCACCGCTGGGACTGCGGGCACTGGTGGAACTGGTGGAACTGGGAGCACTGGGGGCACTGGGAGCACTGGGAGCACTGGGAGCACTGGGGCAGCCGCGGGCACCGCTGGGACTGCGGGCACTGGTGGAACTGGTGGAACTGGGAGCACTGGTGGAACTGGGAGCGCTGGTGCCACTGGTACCACTGGAGTCACTGGTGGAACTGGTGCCACTGGTGGAACTGGTGGCACTGGTGGAACTGGGAGCACTGGTGGCAGTTGAGTTCTTGGTGCTGGTGAAACTGGTGGCACTGGGAGCACTGGAGTCACTGGTGGCACTGGTGGTACTGGTGGAACTGGTGCCACCGGTGGTACTGGTGGAACTGGAGTCATTGGTGTCACTGGTGCCACTGGTGATACTGGGAGTACTGGAGTCACTGGTGCCACTGGTGATACTGGGAGCACTGGAGTCACTGGTGCCACTGGTGATACTGGGAGCACTGGAGTCACTGGTGGAACTGGGGGCACTGGTGGCAGTTGAGTCCTTGGTGGTGCTGGTGAAACTGGTGGCACTGGGACAACTGGTGATACTGGGAGCACTGGAGTCACTGGTGCCACTGGGAGCACTGGTGGCACTGGGAGCACTGGAGTCACTGGTGGAACTGGTTGAACTGGTGTCCCTGGTCCCAGCGCTGGCCCTGCTGTCCCCGGTCCCAGTGGCGGCACTGGGAGCACTGGGAGCACTGGTGGCACTGGTGTTCCTGGAGGCACTGCTGGTACTGGTGTTACTGGTGGTACTGGTGTTACTGGTGTCCCTGGTCCCAATGGACTCAGTGATGTCATCAGTGATGTCATCAGTGACGTCATCAGTGACGTCATCGACGGTGATGAAATCAATGGGGGCCCCGTCACCTGCACGGCCCC
>NW_016694694.1:0-991 GCF_001604755.1 Lepidothrix coronata
ATTATGTGACCAATACATCTGTTCTAGAACAAGCAGCAGTCACAAGTATTGAGGCCATGTTGCTGAGAACGCAGCTGTGATGGGCAGGGCACGTCTCCAGGATGAAGGACCAACCACCGCCTCCCTAAGATCCTGCTCTATGGTGAACTTGCCACTGGCTGCCGGATGAGAGGAGCCCCGAAGAGAAGATACAAGGACTCCCTGAAACAACGTCTCAGCCTTGGCCATATTGATCAAAATAACTGGTCTACTCTGACCTCCAATCGTGAGGCTTGGAGACACACCATCTATAACACTGCTGATGCTTTTGAGAACGCACGCAGGATCACCCTTGAGGAGAAAAGACAACGAAGAAAGAATCGTGCCTTGCAGAATATACCACCTAAGGAGTATTTCTGCTGTACCTTTTGCAATCAGACATGTCTATCTCATATTGGCTTTTTCAGCCACCAACGCTCTTGCAACAAACGTGGGTAGAGCCCTCCCCAAATCTTCGTTTGCGAAGCCCAGCCATGATGAGTATTCTTACTGGATATAACTGTGATACATGTACATCTATATTTTTGCTCTAGCTCTGCTATTTGGGTTTATTTTTCTCTCTGGGAAGTAAGCTTTTTCGCTGGGTCTCGGGGACTTGGCAGAAAGCCAGGTCCAAACCAACACACAGCTGCAGCACAGGGCTTGCTGCCGTGCCACCTCCTGGGGTGCTGGGCCTGGGAGGACACAGGGGTCACAGAGTGGGGCACCATGTGGGGACACAGGGAGAACTGTGGCTGCCCAGGCTGGAGAAGAGAAGGTTTTGGGGTGACCTTGCAGCCCCTTCCAGTGCCTAAGAGAGGCTCCAAGGGAGCTGGAGATGGATTTTGGACGAGGGCCTGGAGTGACAGGACAAGGGGGAATAGCTTCACAGTGGCAGAGGGCAGGGTGACATTGGCAGTGGCCCTGAAATAGGGTGAGAAGGCTCGGGCAGCAGCTTGTCCTTTAGCCAAGG
>NW_016694695.1:0-990 GCF_001604755.1 Lepidothrix coronata
CCCAGTTGGGTGCTCTTGGGTTGGGTGCTCCCAGTTGGCTGGTCCCAGTTGGGTGCTCTTGGGTTGGGTGATCTCAGTTGGGTGCTCTTGGGTTGGGTGATCTCAGTTGGGTGCTCTTGGGTTGGTGGTCCCAGTTGGGATGACCCCAGTTGGGATGATCCCACTTGAGTCCTCTTGGGGTGGGTGGTCCCAGTTGGGTGCCCTTGGGTTGGGTGGTCCCGGTTGGGATGACCCCAGTTGGGATGATCCCAGTTGGGTGCTCTTGGGGTGGGTGGTCCCAGTTGGGTGCTCTTGGGGTGGGTGGTCCCAGTCGGGTGCTCCCAGTTGGGTGGTCCCAGTTGGGTGCCCTTGGCTTGAGTGGTCCCAGTTGGGTGGTCCCAGTTGGGTGCCCTTGGCTTGGGTGGTCCCAGTTGGGTGCTCCCAGATGGGATGACCCCAGTTGGGTGCTCTTGGGTTGAGTTGTCCCAGTTGGGTGCTCTTGGGTTGAGTGGTCCCAGTTGGGTGCCCTTGGGTTGGGTGCTCCCAGATGAGATGACCCCAGTTAGGTGCTCCCAGTTGGGATGACCCCAGTTGGGTGCCCCCAGTTTGGTGCTCTTGGGTTGAGTGGTCCTAGTTGGGATAACCCCAGTTGGGTGCCCCCAGTTGGGTGCCCTTGGGTTGGGTGGTCCCAGTTGGGATGACCCCAGTTGGGTGTCCCCAGTTTGGTGCTCTTGGGTTGGGTGCTCCCAGTTGGGATAACCCCAGTTGGGTGCTCCCAGTTGGGATGACCCCAGTTGGGTGCCCCCAGTTGGGTGCTCTTGGGTTGGGTGGTCCCAGTTGGGTGCCCCCAGTTGGGTGCTCCATCGAGGTGCTCCCAGTTGGGGGGCTGGAGTCTCCATTTTGGGGTCCCCCCACCTTTGAGGTGCCCCCATTGGGTGCCCCCAATTTCGGGGAGCCCCCCCTTGACCCCCGACCCGCCAGCGCTCCCGTTCGAACGCGGCCAGGCCCGCC
>NW_016694696.1:0-990 GCF_001604755.1 Lepidothrix coronata
GGAGCACCCTTTTCTTCGAGGGACCCCCAAAATTTGGGGGAGACCCCCCCAAAACTTCACGGAACCACCGACACAGCGACGCCCGGCCGGGATTTTGGGGCTTTCCCAAGATTTTGGGGCTTTCCCGGGATTTTGGGGCTTTCCCGGGATTTTGGGGGGTCCCCCTGGATTTTAGGGTTCCTCTGGGGGGTGGTTGGAGCACCCTTTGTTTTAGAGGACCCCAAAATTTGGGGGAGACCCCCCCAAAACTTCACGGAACCACCGACACAGCGACGCCCGTCGGGGATTTTGGGGCTTTCCCGGGATTTTGGGGCTTTCCCGGGATTTCGGGGGTTTCCCAGGATTTCGGGGGGTCCCCCTGGATTTTAGGGTTCCTCTGGGGGTGGTTGGAGCACCCTTTGTTTTGGGGGACCCCAAAATTTGGGGGAGACCCCCCCAAAACTTCACGGAAACACCGACACAGCGACGCCGGCCGGGATTTTGGGGCTTTCCCGGGATTTTGGGGCTTTCCCGAGATTTTGGGGCTTTCCCGGGATTTTGGGGGGTCCCCCTGGATTTTAGGGTCCCTCTGGGAGTGGTTGGAGCACTCCTTTCTTCGAGGGACCCCCAAAATTTGGAGGTGACCCCCCCAAAACTTCACAGAAACACCGACACAGCGACGCCCGGCCGGGATTTTGGGGCTTTCCCAAGATTTTGGGGGTTTCCCGGGATTTTGGGGGTTTCCCAGGATTTTGGGGGGTCCCCCTGGATTTTAGGGTCCCTCTGGGGGGTGGTTGGAGCACCCTTTTCTTCGAGGGACCCCCAAAATTTGGGGGAGACCCCCCAAAACTTCGCGGAACCACCGACACAGCGACGCCCGGCCGGGATTTTGGGGCTTTCCCGAGATTTTGGGGGTTTCCTGAGATTTCAGGGGTTTCCCGGGATTTTGGGGCTTTCCCGGGATTTTGGGGGGTCTCCCTGGATTTTAGGGTCCCTCTGGGGGGTGGTTGG
>NW_016694697.1:0-990 GCF_001604755.1 Lepidothrix coronata
TCCCGGGAGATCCGGGCCAGGCGGCGCCGGAAGCGCCGGATGAGGCGCCGGGGGGGCCCCTCCGTGAAGTGACGCTCGGGGTAGTGACCCAGGGGACGCTGCGGGATCGGGATTGGGATTGGGATTGGGATATATGGGATTTGGGATTGGGGTTGGGATTGGGATTGGGAATATGGGATATGGGATTGGGATTGGGAATATGGGATATGGAATATGGGATTGGGATTGGGATTGGGATTGGGATTGGGGTTGGGGAACTCGGGGGAGTGACCCAGGGGACGCTGCGGGAATTTGGGATTTGGATTGGGATTGGGGTTGGGATTGGGGAACTCGGGGTAGTGACCCAGGGGACGCTGCGGGATCGGGATTGGGGTTGGGATTGGGATTGGGGTTGGGGTTGGGAATATGGGATTGGGGTTGGGATGGGGATTGGGGAACTCGGGGGAGTGACCCAGGGGACACTGTGGGGTCGGGATTTGGGATATATGGGATTGGGATTGGGAAACTTGGGGTAGTGACCAAGGGGACGCTGTGGGGTCGGGATATAGGGGATTGGGATTGGGATTGGGGTTGGGGTTGGGATTTGGGATTGGGAAACTCGGGGTAGTGACCCAGGGGACGCTGCGGGATCGGGATTGGGATTGGGATTGGGGTTGGGATTGGGGAACTCGGGGGAGTGACCCAGGGGACGCTGCGGGATTGGGATTGGGATTGGGATTGGGATTGGGGTCGGGGAACTTGGGGGAGTGACCCAGGGGACGCTGCGGGAATTTGGGATTGGGATTGGGATTGGGAACTCGGGGGAGTGACCCAGGGGACGCTGCGGGATTGGGATTGGGATTGGGGTTGGGATTGGGATTGGGGTTGGGATTGGGGTTGGGGTTGGGATTGGGAGGGGTGGGTCCAGGGGTCCCGAGGGGGGGTCCCCGAGGTGGGTGGGGGTCTCACCATGTCCAGGGGCTTGTTGGGTGGGTGCTGTGGGGTCGGGGG
>NW_016694698.1:0-989 GCF_001604755.1 Lepidothrix coronata
GGGCCGGGCCATCACCGGGATCCAGGCCTTCGCCCCACCCAGGGGGGCGTAGAGGGGACACCCGGGACATGGGGACACCTGGAACAACGGGGACAGCAGGGACATGGAGACATCCAGGACATGGGGACACCCGGGACATGGGGACACCCGGGACATGGGGACAGCCAGGACATGGGGACACCCAGGACATGGGGACACCCAGGACAGCAGGAACACCCAGGACATGGAGCCACCTGGACCCGGTGCCACCACCCGGACTCATTGTCACTGCCTGGACCCGGTGTCACCAAACACCTGATCTCATCAGGGGGACCCAAGGTCACCAACCAAACCCGGTGTCACCAACGGGACCCGGTGTCACCGACAGGACCCGGTGTCACCAAACAGATCTTGTGTCATCAGGGGGACCCAACGTCACCAACCAAACCCGGTGTCACCGACTGGACCTGGTGTCACCCCAACCCAGTCTTGTGCCATCGATGGGACCCGGTGTCACCAACAGGGACTGGTGTCACCAACTGGACCCGGTGTCAGCGACAGGACTCGGTGTCACCAACGGGACTCGGTGTCACCAACTGGACCTGGTGTCACCAAACAGATCTCATCAGGGGGACCCAAGGTCACCAACAGGACCCAGTGTCACCAACAGGACCCAGTGTCACCAACAGGACTCGGTCTCACCGACTGGACCTGGTGTCACCAACTGGACCTGGTGTCACCAACCAAATCGTGTGTCACCAACTGGACCTGGTGTCATCGACTGGACCCGGTGTCGCCAAACAAACCCCGTGTCACCCTTTGAACGTCGTGTCACTGGTGGGGCTCGGTGGCACCGACGGGATTCGGTGTCACCGAGGGGACCTGGTGTCCCCAACAGGACCTGGTGTCCCCAGAAGAACTCGGTGTCCCCAAAAGAACTCGGTGTCACCGAGGGGACCTGGTGTCCCCAACAGGACCTGGTGTCCCCAAAAGAACTCGGTGTCCCCAAC
>NW_016694699.1:0-989 GCF_001604755.1 Lepidothrix coronata
TTGTAGGTCTTTTCCAGCCTAAATGATTCTGTGATTCCACTCTCCCCTCTCTGCTGCTTACAGTAGTTCCCCCTCACCCTGCCAGGCTTTGCATTTCTCTGCCTCACATCCACTTTAAAGATGCATCAGGAAAGTTTAAGTTCCTTGTGCTGTCTGCAGTAGGTGAGTTTCTATTCATTGCCTACTCCCAGCTTGAGACCAGTACCTTCAGTCCTAACATACAAAGTTTTTTTAGCTCAGTTTTTCATCTGTCTGCTTTTACACCACTTCCCTCTCATTGAAGCACGCCACAATAGAACACTCTGGTATTACATAACTTCTGCAAATAGTAAGGTATTTCTGTGAAAGTGCATTGTGAAATAAATTGCATTGCATTGTATAGGAGACATAATATGACAGGAGGAAACAATTATTTGCTCAATAACATCCATCACATTCAGCTCTTCAAGCTTATGGGACATTCTTGTAAGGTCAGAAGGGTATGTTTCTTGGTAAAATAATTGTGTTCTAACTTAGAATATCCTCTTTCACTAAACACAAAAACTACATAAAACTGCAGAAAAGCAGTCTCATCATGGTCATAAGAGAAGTGGACTTTTCTCATTTAATTTATTTTGAGAAAATATATTTCCTGCTTATTTTCAAAATTGTTATTTCTAGATGTGAATGTCCATAAATTAGATTTCTCCCTGTTTGAATCACAGATACGACATGGTATTAGGAGACCATAAATTGCAGAAGTTATATTGTGAAAGAGTACCTGTGACAGTCCATTCTTTAAAATTTTTCTTAAATTCTTTGTTTCAGGTCTTCTGTGGATTTACTTGTAAACAAAAATCTACTTTTATTTTATGCAACAAGTTTTAGCCTTCTTTTTTCTCCAAACAAGTGTCATCAAAATGACACGATTTAAATGGCACCCAGTAAGAGTTTTGTGTTGCCCTGATAAGTTTTGTTAGCTGATTTTATTCAAAAAAAAAAAAAAAAAA
>NW_016694700.1:0-987 GCF_001604755.1 Lepidothrix coronata
CCCGGGGCCACAGCCCTCCAGTGACCCCAGTGACCCCAGTGACTCCAGTGACCCCAGTGATCCCAGTGATCCCAGTGATCCCAGTGACCTCAGTGATCCCAGTGATCCCAGCAGCCTTCCAGTGACCCCAGTGATCCCAGTGACCCCAGTGACCTCAGTGATTCCAGTGATTCCAGTGACCCCAGTGACCCCAGTGATCCCAGTGACTCCAGTGATCCCAGCAGCCTTCCAGTGACCCCAGTGATCCCAGTGATCCCAGTGATCCCAGTGACCCCAGTGATCCCAGTGACCCCAGCAGCCTTCCAGTGACCCCAGTGACCCCAGTGATCCCAGTGACCCCAGTGACCCCAGTGATCCCAGTGATCCCAGTGATCCCAGCAGCCTTCCAGTGACCCCAGTAATCCCAGTGACCCCAGTAATCCTAGTGATCCCAGTGATCCCAGTGATCCCAGTGGCCCCAGTGACTCCAGTGACCCCAGTGACCCCAGTGATCCCAGTGACCCCAGTGATCTCAGCAGCCTTCCAGTGACTCCAGTGACCCCAGTGATCCCAGTGATCCCAGCAGCCTTCCAGTGATCCCAGTAATCCCAGTGACCCCAGTAATCCCAGTGATCCCAGTGATCCCAGTGATCCCAGTGGCCCCAGTGACTCCAGTGACCCCAGTGATCCCAGTGACCCCAGTGACCCCAGTGATCCCAGCAGCCTTCCAGTGACCCCAGTGACCCCAGTGATCCCAGCAGCATTCCCGGTGATCCCAGTGACCCCAGTGATCCCAGTGACCCCAGCAGCCTCCCAGTGACCCCAGTAATCCCAGCAGCCTCCCAGTGCACACAGAGCCAGCGGGAACCACAGAATCGTCACGGAATCACGGGATGGTTCGGGTTGGAGGGACCCTAAAGCCCATCTCGTCCTGGGGACCCGCAGCAGGAGCCCGGGGTGGTCCCTCCCAGCCCCGAACGAGCTGCTCTGTGAGCCCCGGGGCCATCC
>NW_016694701.1:0-987 GCF_001604755.1 Lepidothrix coronata
CAGGGACAGGGGGGTTAGAACCGGGAACCCCTCCCGGGACCCCGAAACGCCGCCCGGGGCTGTATCTGCGGGCACAGCCCCGGGAACCCGCCCGGACGGGGATGGGGGGTGTCAGCGGCGGGACCCCCTCCCCGTGCCCCCTCGGCCCGGTGCCCGTCCCCGCCGGCCCCCCCCCGCACTCACCAGCACGGCGTGTCCGGGCGGCGGCGCCCCGGGGGGCAGCGGCGCGTGCAGCAGCGCGTGGCAGGCGTGGCGCCAGCCCGTGTCCGTGTCCGTGCCCGCTTCGGGCCCCGCCGCCGCCGCCGCCGCCGCCCCGGCCCCGCTCGGGCCCCGCTCCGGGCCCGGGCCCCGCTCCCGGCCCAGCGCCAGCGCCTCGTCCCGGCTCAGCAGCCGCGGCCGCTCCGCCCGCATGGCGGCGCCGCCACTGCGCGTCCCGGCCAATGAGCGCGCGGGGGCGCGCGGGGAGGCCACGCCCACGCCAATCAGGGAGCGAGGGAGGAGCCGAGGCCGCGGCCCGGCCCCGCCCACCGGCAGCGCTGGGGGCGTGACCCGGTGGAGCCCCGCCCCCTTCCCGATGCCCCCTCGGTTTTTTGGGGGGAAAAAGGGGTCGGGACCCCATTTCGACCCCCCCGGACACCCCCAAATTAACCCCCCACCCCTGCCCAGCACCACGAGCCCCCCCAGCCCGGGGCCAGAGACACTGCACAGGCTGGAGAGGGAGCGGCTTTATTGCCCCCCCCAGCACCGAGGGGGGCCCCAGGGGTCTGGGGGGGGCCGCGGGGATTTGGGGGGTCCCCGGGGGTCCCTACGAGGCGGAGTCGGAGGCCTCGGAGCTGTCCTTGACGTCGGTGCTCTCGGTGGTCTCGCTCACCTCGCTCACGTCTTTGCTGTCGCCCCCCCCGTCCTCGTGGGGAGGGGGGCCCGAGGGGGGGTGCGGGGGGGCTCCCCCAGACCCGCAGACCCCCTCCCCACCCCGGGGGGGGTCGG
>NW_016694702.1:0-987 GCF_001604755.1 Lepidothrix coronata
CACGGCCGTGAACTCCCGGTACGTGTGGGAGCGGCGCAGCCCCGCCAGGCGGCCCCCCAAAACCGCCTCGTAGGGGAAGGCGTCCTCTGGGGGGGCAAAAAAGGGTCAGGGGGGCACCCCCGGGTGGTCCCGGGACCCCCAAAACCCCCCCAAACCCTTCACAGACTCCCAAAACCTCCATTGAACCCTAAAACCTTCACAGACCCCAAAAACCACCTCGTGGGGGGAGGCGTCCTCTGGGGGGGGCAAAAAAGGGTCAGGGGGGCACCCCCGGGTGGTCACGGGACCCCCAACCCCCCCCCGGAACCCCCAAATGCCCACGGACCCCAAAACCCCCCCCAAACACTCCAACTCCCCATTGCACCCCAAAAACCGCCTCGTGGGGGAAGGCGTCCTCTGGGGGGGGCAAAAAAGGGTCAGGGGGGCACCCCCAAACCCCCCATTGCACCCCCGGGTGGCCACGGGACCCCCAAAACCCCCCCGGAACCCTTCACAGACTCCCAAAACCTCCATTGAACCCTAAAACCTTCACAGACCCCAAAAACCACCTCGTGGGGGAAGGCGTCCTCTGGGGGGGGCAAAAAAGGGTCGGGGGGGCACCCCCGGGTGGTCACGGGACCCCCCAAGACCCCCCCGGAACCCCCAAATGCCCACGGACCCCAAACCCCCTCCAAACACTCCAACTCCCCGTTGCACCCCAAAAACCGCCTCAAAGGGGGAGGCGTCCTCGGGGGGGGGGCAAAAAAGGGTCGGGGGGCACCCCCAACCCCCCCATTGCACCCCAGGGTGGTCACGGGACCCCCAAAACCCCCCTAAACCCTTCACAGACTCCCAAAATCTCCATTGAACCCTAAAACCTTCACAGACCCCCAAAAACCGCCTCGTGGGGGAAGGCGTCCTCTGGGGGGGCAAAAAAGGGTCAGGGGGGCACCCCCAAACCCCCCATTGCACACCAGGGTGGTCACGGGACCCCCAAAACCCCCCCCC
>NW_016694703.1:0-986 GCF_001604755.1 Lepidothrix coronata
ACTGGGGAACTGTCCCCAATGTCCCCTGGGCCACCAGGGACCTGTCCCCAATGGCCCCTGGGCCACCAGGACCTTGTGGGACCTGTCCCCAATGTCCCCTGGGCCACTGGGGACCTGTCCCCAATGTCCCCTGGGCCACCAGGACCTTGAGGGACCTGTCCCCAATGTCCCCTGGGCCACCAGGACCTTGTGGGACCTGTCCCCAATGTGCCCTGGGCCACCAGGGACCTGTCCCCAATGTCCCCTGGGCCACCAGGGACCTGTCCCCAATGTCCCCTGGGCCACCAGGACCTTGTGGGACCTGTCCCCAATGTGCCCTGGGCCACCAGGGACCTGTCCCTAATGTGCCCTGGGCCACCAGGGACCTGTCCCCAATGTCCCCTGGGCCACCAGGGACCTGTCCCCAATGTGCCCTGGACCACCAGGACCTCATGGGACCCGTCCCCAATGTCCCCTGGGCCACCAGGACCTCGTGGGACCCGTCCCCAATGTTCCCAATATCCCAAATATTTCCAGTATCCCAAATATCCCCAAAATCCCCACTGTCCCCCCTATCCCAATGTCCCCAATATCCCCAATATCCCAAATATCCCCAAAATCCCCATTGTCCCCCATGTCCCAATATCCCAAAATCCCAATATGCCCCTATCCCAATATCCCAAAATCCCAATATCCCATTATCCCATTATCCTCCTCTTCCCGCACCCACACTGACCCCCCACCCCTCCATTCCCGGTTTTCCCAGGGATCCTGAAGGATTTCCTGCGGGAATTGCCGACCCCCTTGGTGACCCCGCGGCTGCAGCACGAGGTGCTCGAGGCCTTGGCCCCAAAACCCCCCCGGGGACCCCCCCGGGACCCCCAACCCGGCCACGGGCCCCCCCTGCTCCAGTGCCTGCCCCCCGTGGAGAAGGTGGGAAAAACGGGAATGGGGGCGGGAAAAGGGGGACGGGGAAAGGGAGGGAAAGGGGGGACAGGGAAAAGGGG
>NW_016694704.1:0-986 GCF_001604755.1 Lepidothrix coronata
CCCCCCCGCCGCCCTCCCCGGGGGACCCCCGCGCGCCCGCCGCCGCCCCCGTGGACCTCACGCTGCCGGCGCGGCCCGGCGAGACGGCGGCGGCGGCGGGCGGGGACACGGCCACGGCGTCGCCCTCGTCGCCCTCGCCGGTGTCGCCGGCCTCCTCCTCGCCGGCCTCGCCGGCGTCGCCGTCGCTGCGCTGCGGGCTGTGCGGGCGCGGCTTCGGCTCGGCGGCCGCGCTGGCCTTCCACGCCAAGCTGCACCGCGGGCGCCGCGGCCTGGCCTGCCGGCACTGCGGCAAGAGCTTCATCCACGTCAAGCGCCTGCAGACGCACGAGGTCGGCTGCCGCGACGGGGACTCGGCCGCCGCCGATGCCGCCGTCACCGCCGCCACCGCCACCACGATAACGACGACCACCACCACCGGCGTCACCGGCGTCGCCGGCGGCGCCACGTCGGCGGCGCCCAAGGCGGGCAAGAAGGCGCTGCTGCTGCGGCACCGGGCGCTGCTGGAGCCGGGCCCGGAGCAGGAGCCGGTGGTGAAGGTGGTGGACGGGCAGGTGCTGTACCTGTGCGGGGTGTGCCACCGCTCCTACATGACGCTGTCCAGCCTGAAGCGCCACGCCAACGTCCACTCGTGGCGCCGCAAGTACCCGTGCCGCTACTGCGACAAGGTGTTCGCGCTGGCCGAGTACCGCACCAAGCACGAGGTGTGGCACACGGGCGAGCGCCGCTACCAGTGCATCTTCTGCTGGGACACCTTCGTCACCTACTACAACCTCAAGACGCACCAAAAAGCCTTCCACGGCATCAGCCCGGGGCTCATCGCCTCCGAGAAGACGCCCAACGGCGGCTACCGGCCCAAGCTCAACGCGCTCAAGCTCTACCGGCTGCTGCCCATGCGGGCGCACAAGCGGCCCTACAAGACCTACAGCCAGGGCGCGGTGACGGACGGGGGCGGGGGGGTCCTGCTGCCGCCCCCCGCCGCGCCCGGC
>NW_016694705.1:0-986 GCF_001604755.1 Lepidothrix coronata
AAGCCCTTCCGGTGCTTGGAGTGTGGAAAGAGCTTCAGGAAGAGCACCCACCTGCTCCAACACCAGCACTTCCACAATGGGGAACGGCCCTACCCATGTGGGGAATGTGAAAAGAGCTTCAGGCAGTGCTCCAACCTCCGCAAACACCAGCGCATCCACGCTGGGGAACGGCCCTACCCATGTGGGGAATGCAAAAAGAGCTTCAGTAACAGCTCCAACCTCCGCAGACACCAGCTCATCCACACTAGGAAACGGCCCTACCCATGTGGGGAATGCAGGAAAAGCTTCAGCCAGAGCTCCCACCTCCACAGACACCAGCTCATCCATACCGGGGAACGACCCTACCAGTGTGGAGAATGTGGGAAGAGGTTTCAGACCAGCTCCAATCTCCTCCTGCATGAGCGGATTCACACGGATGAGAGGCCCTTCCGCTGCACCGACTGCAGGAAGGGCTTCCAACAGAACTCCCACCTCTTCAGGCACCGGCGCATCCACAGCGGGGAGAGGCCGTACAAGTGTGGGGAGTGTGGGAAGAGCTTCACCCACAGCTCTGCCTTGACCAGACACCAACAGACCCACCAGTAAGTGAAGCCCTACCAGTGCCCCACCTGAAGGAAGAGCTTCGGCCACTCCTTCCACCCCGAATGAACCCCCTGATGGGGAGGCAACCCCTGGAGTCCAGTGACTGTCACTCCATCCCTTTCCACCACAAAGGGCCAGTCCCTTTTCACAGAGGCAGGTTTTTCCAACAGAACCCTTCTTGGAGGGGGTGTGTGGAGATTCCTGCCTTGGCTGGGGACCCCCCAAGATCACTGCTGGAGGATGAGAGCACAGATCTCCCCACCAGCGTTGGTCTGGGGGAGTTCCATCCAACTCTAATTAAGAATTCCTGCTTTTGTTTCAGCTTTAGTAGAATTGCTTCAACAACTGCTTTAGTGTAGAGCCCTGTCCTATCTTATCCTGTACTCCTGGTAGTTTTAGTGTTT
>NW_016694706.1:0-985 GCF_001604755.1 Lepidothrix coronata
TGGCACTGGGAACCCACAGGGGTGGCACTGGGACCCCCCTCAGTGGGGATGGCACTGGGACACCACAGGGATGGCACTGGGAACCCACAGGGATGGCACTGGGAACCCACAGGGATGGCACTGGGACACCGCGGGGATGGCACTGGGAACCCACAGGGATGGCACTGGGACACCACGGGGACACCATGGGGTGGCACTGGGACCCCCCTCAGTGGGGATGGCACTGGGACACCACAGGGATGGCACTGGGACACCACGGGGACACCGCGGGGACCCCAGGGGGTGACACTGGGACCCCATAGGGATGGCACTGGGAACCCGCAGGGATGGCACTGGGAACCCACAGGGATGGCACTGGGAACCCACAGGGACACCGCGGGGTGGCACTGGGACCCCCTTCAGTGGGGATGGCACTGGGACACCGCGGGGTGGCACTGGGACCCCTTTCAGTGGGGATGGCACTGGGACACCACGGGGACACCGCTGGGACCCCATAGGGATGGCACTGGGAACCCGTAGGGGTGGCACTGGGACGGGGGCACTGCTGGCACCCCATGGGGATGACACTGGAACCCCATAGAGACACCGCTGGCACCCCACAGGGGTGACACTGGGGTGGTGGCACTGGGAACCCCACAGGGACAGCCCTGGGACCCCACGGGGATGACTCTGGGATCCCCGTGGGGACAATACTGGGACCCCCTCAATGGGGACAAGAGTGGGACCCCCTTGGGGATGTCACTGGGAACCCTGTGGGGACAATACTGGAACCACCCTCAATGGGGACCCCACTGGGACAACCCTGGGACCCCACGGGGATGACTCTGGGACCCCTCTCAGTGGGCATAACACTGGGACCCCACGGGGACCCCACAGGGGTGACACTGGGAACCCCACAGGGACAACCCCGGGACTCCATAGGGATGGCACTGGGTTCCCCTCAGTGGGGACACTGCTGGGACCCCCCAATGGGGACACCACTGGG
>NW_016694707.1:0-984 GCF_001604755.1 Lepidothrix coronata
GTAGGGACAGGGATGGCTGGGACAGGGGGGACATTGTGGGGACGGGGGGACATGGGGACACTGGGGGTGACATGGACACAGGGGATTTGGGGATGGGGAGACACGGGGGGGACACAAGAGCACAGGGGGAGGACGAGGACACGGGGGGACACTGTGGGGACATGGGGGGACCCTGAGTGACCCGCAGTTCCCCCCTCGTGCCCAGGTGATCATGGTGACAGGTGACCACCCCATCACGGCCAAGGCCATCGCGGCGTCCGTGGGGATCATCTCGGAGGGCAGCGAGACCCCCGAGGAGGTGGCGGCGCGGCTGCGGCTGCCCCTGGAGCAGGTGGACCCCAGGTAGGGGGTCCCAGGTGTTAGGGGGGACACAGGGGTGTCCTGGGGGGTCCCAGGTGTACCCCAGATGTGTCCCCCCCCAGGCAGGCCCGGGCCCGGGTGGTGACAGGGGCGGAACTGGCTGCGATGGCCCCGGGGACCCTCGAGGGGCTTCTCCGCGCCCACCCCGAGATGGTTTTTGCGAGAACGTCCCCCCAGCAGAAACTCGTCATCGTGGAGAGCTGCCAGCGCCTGGTGGGGACACCGGGGGGACACGGGGGGGACACTGGGGGACACTGGGACACTGGGAGGACATTGGGGACACTGGGAGGACATTGGGGGAACATTGGGGAGACACTGGGGGGACATTGGAGGATACTGGGAACACTGGGGGGACACTGGGGACACTGGGGACAATGGGGGGACATGGGGACATGGGGGATGTCACGGGGACACCCACAAGGTGCCACCGTGGTCGGGATGACATCAGGGGTCCCCAAACTCCCCCCTCTGGCCCCCACGTCCCCGAGGCGCCACAGCCACGTCCCCGCTGTCCCCGTGCCCCCATACCGGTGCCACTGTCCCCGTTGCCCCCATACCAGTGCCACTGTCCCCGTGCCCCCAGGGCGCCATCGTGGCGGTGACGGGGGACGGCGTGAACGACTC
>NW_016694708.1:0-983 GCF_001604755.1 Lepidothrix coronata
GGGGGGGGTCCCGACCCCAATCGGGGTTCTCGAAATTAAAAAATAAACCCAAAGAACGACCCAGAGCTGGGTTGGGAGCGGGGAAAGAGGGGCGGTAAAAAACCGATCCGAGATTCGAGGGGGGGGGCCGGTCGGGGGGAGGGTCCGCGCCCCTCTCGGGGGGTCCCACCCCCCACGCGGGGGGGTCCCGCGCGCCCCCCGCGCCCCGCCCCGTTCCCGTTTGGGGGCTTTGTTTTCGGGGGGGGGGCGGACACACACACAGAGACCACAGAGACGCCCCCGGGCCGGGGGGGGTGCCGGGGGTCCGGGGGGGACGCGCGCGCGCGGGGAGCCCCCCCCTCACACGTAGTACTCCTTGTCCTTGTTGCGCCGCGCTTTGCCCGGCGCTTTGGGGGGCGCGGGGGGCGCCTTCTCCTTGGGGGTCCCGGCGGGCGGCGGCGGCGAAGCGGCCCCCGGGGCGCCCCCCGGGCCCCCCCCGGGCGCGGCGGGGGCGGCCCCGATGTAGTGGCGGCTCTGGTCCACCTGGTAGGAGCCCTCGTCGCGGTTGCGGTACTTGTACATGGCGTAGAGCAGGATGAGGATGCAGAGCGCGGCGGCCGCCACGATGCCCACCACCATGCCGGTGGTGCCGCCCGCCTCCCGCACCACCTCCACCGCTCCGGGCGCGGCTGTGGGGGGCACCGGGGGGCGCCGGGTCACGGGCGGGGCCGAGCCCCCCCCGCCGCGCCGCCCCCCGCCCGCGCCGCCCTCCCGCGGGTGCCGCTCGCCCGCCGGCACCAGCCCGGGGGGGGCCGCGCCCGCCACCGTGGGCTCGGTCCCGGCGCCGCGGGGCGCGGCCGTGGCCGCGGGGGGGGCGGCGGCCTCGGGGCTCCCCCCGCCCCCCAGCCCCGCGAAGTCCTCGTCGTCGGCCGGCGGCTGCTCGGGGCCGGGGGCGCGGCCGGGGTCGGGGTCGGGGTCCGCCGCCTCCCCCGAGGCGAAGCCCG
>NW_016694709.1:0-982 GCF_001604755.1 Lepidothrix coronata
CAGAGCCAGGCTGGGCACAGGCCCTGAGGAGGAGGAGGAAGAGGAAGAGCAGGGAACAGAAAACAGGCCCAGGGGCAGCTCCAGACCCTGAGGAAGAGGAGGAGGAGGAGGAGGAAGAGGAGGGTGAGGGGAGACACAACAAGTCCTGGAGGAAGAAGAGGAGGAAGAGGAAGAGGAAGAGCAGGAGGAGGAGGAGGAGGAAGGACAGAGCTGCAAAGCCAGGCCCTGAGGAAGAGGAGGAGGAGGAAGGTGAGGAAGGTTTGGAGGGAGGGCAGGAGGAGGAGGAGGAAGGTGAGGAAGGCCACACACACCCAGAGCAGGGACAGCTCCAAACCCAGCCCTGAGGAAGAGGAGGAGGAGGAGGAGGAGGAAGAAGAAAGAAGAGGAGGATGAGGAGGAAGAGCAGCAGAAGGAGGAGGAGGAAGAGGAGGATGAGGAGGATGAGGAGGAAGAGCAGCAGGAGGAGGAGGAGGAAGAGGAAGATGAGGAAGGTCCCCCCCCCAGCCCAGTGGCAGCTCCAAGGAGAGTCCCTGAGGAAGAGGAGGAGGAAGATGAAGAGCAGAAGGAGGAGGATGAGGAGGAGGAGGAAGAGGAGGAGGAGGAGGAGGGAGCTGAGGAAGGCCACCCAAAACAAGCCCGGGGGCAGCTCCAAACCCAGTCCCTGAGGAGGAGGAGGAGGAAGAGGAAGAGCGGGAGGAGGAGGAGGAGGAAGATGAGGAAGAGCAGGGGGAGGATGAAGATGAGGTAGAGCAAGAAGATGAGGAAGATGAGGAGGAAGAGTGGCAGGAGGAGGAGGAGGAAGATGAGGAAGAGGCAGAGCAGGGGGAGGATGAAGATGAGGAGGAAGAGCGGCAGGAGGAGCGGAGCCGGAGGAGGAGGAGGAAGAGCAGGAGCAGGAGGATGAGGAGGAAGATGAGGAAGATGAGGAAGATGAGGAGGAAGATGAGGAGGACGAGGAGGACGAGGAGGAAGATGAGGAAGA
>NW_016694710.1:0-981 GCF_001604755.1 Lepidothrix coronata
TGACAAAGACCATGGTTGGGTGACCCAAGCCACGGTTGACTTACCAAGACCATGGTTGGGTAACCAAGACCACGGTTGGGTGACCCAAGCCACGGTTGACTTGCCAAGACCACGGTTGACTGGCCAAGACCGTGGTTGGGTGCCCAAGACCACAGTTGGCTGACCCAAGCTATGGTTGACTTACCAAGACCACGGTTGAGTGGCCAAGACCGTGGTTGCGTGGCCAAGACCACAGTTGAGTGACCCAAGCTATGGTTGACTTACCAAGACCACGGTTGACTGGCCAAGACCGTGGTTGGGTGGCCACCACAACCTTGGCCAAGGGACCCTCAAGGTCACGGCTGAGCGACCACCACAACCAAAACCCAACGCCCACCAAGACCATCATTGGCCACGACGGCCACCGAGGCCGGTTGGCCACCAAGACCGACCCCGGTTGACCCCCAAGCCCCCGGTCGGCCACGACGGCCCCCGAGGTCGACCCCCGAGGCCCCTCTCACCTGGCCTTGCCGCGGCCCTTGCTCTTGCCGCCGCCGCCCTGGCCTTTGCCGCGCCGGGGCCGCTCCTCCTTGGCGCCGCCGCCGCGCTCGCCGGGGCCCTTGCGGCGCCGCTTGCGCTCGCCCTCGTCGTCGGGGCGCACGCTGGGCAGCTCGTCCTCGTTGAGCACGCGCGGGATGTTCTGCTCGCCGCGGGCGCGGGCGCGGGCGATGGCCTCGGCCACGATGCGGTTGGCCTTCTCCTGCTTCTTCTGGTGCTCCAGCTTGCGGCTCTCGTCCGAGGGGCCGCGCGGCGCCGCCGGCGCCGCCGCCGCCGTCACCGCCGCCACCTCGGCACCGCTCAGCACCTTGACCACCGAGAGCCCCGTCGAGCCGCCCTGCGACGAGCCCGCCTGGCACAGGGGGGGCGCGGGGGGGGCAAAGACGTTGGGTGACCGCGAAAACCAAGGCTGGCCAACCGTTAAGACCAACCCTGACCGACCAC
>NW_016694711.1:0-981 GCF_001604755.1 Lepidothrix coronata
GGGGTCAGGGACCCTCTATGGGGCAGGATCAGGGGTCAGGGGCCCTCTGTGGGGCTGGGGTCATACTTTGGGGTCAGGGACTCTCTATGGGGCAGGATCAGGGGTCAGGGACCCTCTGTGGGGTTGGGGTCATGGTTTGGGGTCAGGGACCTTCTGTGGGGCAGGATCAGGGGTCAGGGGCCCTCTGTGGGGTTGGGGACATGCTTTGGGATCAGGGATCTTCTATGGGGCTGGGGCAGGGGCCGGGGACCCTCTGTGGGGTTGGGGACAGGCTTTGGGGTCAGGGACCCTCTGTGGGGCTGGAGTCGTGCTTTGGGGTCAGGGACTCTCTATGGAGTAGGATCAGGGGTCAGGGACCCTCTGTGGGGTTGGGGTCATGGTTTGGGGTCAGGGACCTTCTGTGGGGCAGGATCAGGGGTCAGGGGTCCTCTGTGGGGCTAGGGTCATGCTTTGGGGTCAGGAACTCTCTATGGGGCAGGGTCAGGGATCCTCTGTGGCGCTGGGGTCATACTTTGGGGTCAGGAACTCTCTATGGGGCAGGATCAGGGGTCAGGGATCCTCTGTGAGGCTGGGGTCATGCTTTGGGGTCAGGGACTCTCTATGGGGCAGGATCAGGGATCAGGGACCCTCTGTGGGGCTGGGACATGGTTTGGGGTCAGGGACCTTCCCTGGGACATGGTTTGGGGTCAGGGACCTTCCCTGGGACATGGTTTGGGGTCACGGACCCCCTGTGGGGCTGGGACATGGTTTGGGGTCAGGGACCTTCCATGGGACATGGTTTGGGGTCAGGGACCTTCCCTGGGACATGGTTTGGGGTCACGGACCCTCTGTGGGGTTGGGGTCATGCTTTGGGGTCAGGGACCCTCCCTAAAACAGGGGGTGGGGACCCTCTGTGGGTTTGGGGGTGGGGACCCTCTGTGGGTTTGGGGTCAGGGACCCTCCCCGGTGCAGGGGTCAGGGATCCTCTGTGGGTTTGGGGTC
>NW_016694712.1:0-980 GCF_001604755.1 Lepidothrix coronata
CACCCACTTGAAGCCAAAGACGACGACCTTGTCGCTGTCCCCGGGCCACTCGCACACCGTCAGGTACAGGTCGCTGTAGATCTCCTCGTCCTGGAACAGCCTCACCTGGCGCACCTGGAGAACGGGAGCCGGGGGGGGTTTTTTTTGGGATTTAGGGGGGTTTTTTGATGGAAGTCCCGCTCTCTGGAATTCCCAGAGTCTCCCAGTCTGAGGAACGCTCCCAGGTGAGCCCTGGGAGTCCCAGGTGACCCCCCAGTTGAGCCAGAGGGTCCCAGGTGACCCCAGACGACCCCAGGACCCCCTATTGACCCCAGGACCCCCTATTGACCCCAGGAAGCCCCTATTGACCCCAGGAAGCCCCTGTTGACCCCAGATGACCCCAGGACCTCCTATTGACCCTAGGTAGCCCCTGTTGACCCCAGATGACCCCAGATAGCCCCTGTTGACCCCAGGTAGCCCCTTGTTGACCAGTTGGCCCCGGTCGACCCCGGGGTGCCCCCCAGGGTGACCCTCAGGTGCCCCCAGTTGACCCAGATGGTCCCAGGTGACCCCAGGACCCCCTATTGACCCCAGAGAGCCCCTGTTGACCCCAGGACCCCCTGTTGACCAGTTGGCCCCAGTCGACCCCGGGGTGCCCCCCAGGGTGACCCTCAGGTGCCCCCACGTGCTCCCAGGTGACCCCAGTTGACCCCAGACGACCCCAGGACCCCCTATTGACCCCAGGAAGCCCCTACTGACCCCAGGACCCCCTATTGACCCCAGAGAGCCCCTTGTTGACCAGTTGGCCCCAGTTGACCCTCAGGTGCCCCCCACGTGCTCCCAGGTGACCCCAGGTGACCCCAGGACCTCCTATTGACCCCAGATAGCCCCTGTTGACCCCAGGTAGCCCCTATTGACCCCAGGTAGCCCCTGTTGACCCCAGGACCTCCTATTGACCCCAGGTAGCCCCTTGTTGACCACTTGGCCCCAGTTGACCCTCA
>NW_016694713.1:0-979 GCF_001604755.1 Lepidothrix coronata
CCCGGGCCCCCCAAAATGCCCCCGGGCCCCCCCAAAAGTGACTCACCATCGGTCCCGGGCGCCCCGTGAAGCCCATGGGGCCGGGGGGGCCCCTCAGTGCCAGCTGGGGGGGGGAAATTTGGGGGGGGTCACCCCAAAACCGAAGGGGGATATTTGGGGGATCCTCCCAAGGGACCCCAAAACCACCCCAAAGGACCCCAAAATCACCCCCGGGGGCCCCAAAATCCCTCCTGGGACTCCCCAGGGGACCCCAAAATCACTTCGGGGGACCCCAAAAAACACCCCTGGGACCCCCCAGGGGACCCCAAAACCAGTGGGATCCTCTGGGGAACCCCAAAATCACCCCAAGGGACCCCAAAACCACCCCAAGGGACCCCAAAATCACCCCCGGGGGCCCCAAAATCCCTCCTGGGACTCCCCAGGGGACCCCAAAATCACTTCAGGGGACCCCAAAATCACCCCAAGGAGACCCCAAATCACACCAGGGGACCCCAAAAAACACACCCAGGACCCCCCAAGGGACCCCAAAATCACCCACAGAGTCCCCAAAATCCCTCCTGGGACTCCCCAGGGGACCCAAAATCACTTCGGGGGACCCCAAAAAACACGCCCGGGACCCCCCAGGGGACCCCAAAACCAGCGGGATCCTCTGGGGAACCCCAAAACCACCCCAAGGGACCCCAAAAAACAGCCGGGACCCCCCCAGGGGACCCCAAAACCACCCCAAGGGACCCCAAAATCACCCCCAGGGGACCCCAAAACCACCCCAAGGGACCCCAAAATCATCCCCAAGGGACCCCAAAATCACCCCCGGGGGCCCCAAAATCCCTCCTGGGACTCCCCAGGGGACCCCAAAATCACTTCGGGGGACCCTGAAATCACCCAAGGGGTCCCCAAATCACACCAGGGGACCCCAAATCACCCCCAGGGACCCCAAAAAACAACCCCGGGACCCCCCAAGGGACCCCAAAATCACCCA
>NW_016694714.1:0-979 GCF_001604755.1 Lepidothrix coronata
GCCATGATGAGACCTGCACCATTATGACGTGTCTGGGCTTTATGAGGTCAGTGCCATGATGACGCCTGCACCATTATGACGTGTCTGGGCTTTATGACGTCAGTGTGGTGATGAGACCTGCACCATTATGACATGTCTGGGCTTTAGGAGGTCAGTGCCATGACGGGGCCTGCACCATTATGACATGTCTGGGCTTTATGAGGTCAGTGCCATGTAGAGGCCTGCACCATTATGACATGTCTGGGCTTTATGAGGTCAGTATGATGATGAGGCCTGCACCATTATGACGTGCCCGGGCTATATGGCGTCGGTGCCATGATGAGGCATGCACCATTATGACATGTCTGGTCTTTTTGAGGTCAGAGTGATGATGAGACCTGAACCATTATGTCGTGTCTAGGCTTTATGAGGTCAGAGTGATGTTGAGGCCTGCACCATTATGACATGTCTGGGCTTTATGAGGTCAGTGCCATGAGGAGGCCTGGGCAATTATGAAATATCTGGGCTTTATGAAGTCAGTCCCATGATGAGGCCTGCACCATTATAACATATCTGGGCTTTATTAGGTTAGTGCCATGAAGAGGCCTGCACCTCTATGACATGTCTGGGCTTTATGAGTTCAGTGCCATGTTGACGCATGCACCATTATGACATGGCTGGGCTTTATGAGGTCTGTGTGATGATGAGGCCTGCACCATTATTAGGTGTCTGGGCTTTATGAGGTCACTGTGATGATGAGGCCTGCGCCATTATGAGGTGTCTGGGCCTTATGAGGTCAGTGCCATGAGGAGGCCTGCACCATTACGACATGTCTGAGCTGTATGAGGTCAGTGCCATGATGAGACCTGCACCATTATGATATATCTGGGCTTTATGACGTCAGTGTGATGATGAGGCCTGCACCATTATGACGTGTCCGGGCTATATGAGGTCGGTGCCGTGACAAGGCCTGCACCATTATGACATGTCTGGGCTTTAT
>NW_016694715.1:0-975 GCF_001604755.1 Lepidothrix coronata
GGGGGTTGAATCCAGGAGGGTTAAGAGGGAACCCCCAAACCAGCTCCAGCTGGGATCAGGGAGGAGGTTCCCAGTTTCCATTGGGTGCTGGGATGGGACTGGGAGCCATCCAGGGGGGTTTCAATCCACCAGGACTAAGAGGGAACCCCCAAACCAGCTCCAGTCGGGATCAGGGAGGAGGTTCCCCGTTCCCATGGGGTGCTGGGATGGGACTGGGAGTCATCCAGGGGGGTTTCAATCCACCAGGACTACGTGGGATCCCCAAATGGGCTCCAGTTGGGATCGGGGAGGAGGTTCCCAGTTCCCATGGGGTGCTGAGATGGGACTGGGAGTCATCCAAGGGGGGTTAAACCCAGCAGGGCCAAGTGGGAACCCCCAAACCGGGGGTTGGGATCCAGTTGGGATCAGGGAGGAGGTTCCCAGTTCCCATGGGGTGCTGGGATGGGACCAGGAATTGTCCAGGAGGGGGTTAAACCCACCAGGGCCAAGTGGGAACCCCCGAACCGGGGGTTGGGATCCACTTGGGATCAGGGAGGAGGTTCCCAGTTCCCATGGGGTGCTGGGATGGGACTGGGAGCCATCCAGGGGGGTTTCAATCCACCAGGACTAAGAGGGAACCCCCAAACCGGCTCCAGTTGGGATCAGGAGGATGAGGGAGAACATTCCCAGTTCCCAGCCCCATTCCCAGCCCCATTCCCAGTTCCCAACCCCATTCCCAGTTCCCAGCCCCATTCCCAGTCGTTCCCACCCCATTCCCAGTTCCCAGCCCCATTCCCAGCCCCATTCCCAGTCGTTCCCAGCCCCATTCCCAGTTGTTCCCAGCCCCATTCCCAGTTGTTCCCAGCCCCATTCCCAGCCCCATTCCCAGTTGTTCCCAGGCCCATTCCCAGTTGTTCCCAGCCCCATTCCCAGCCCCATTCCCAGTCATTCCCAGCCCCATTCCCAGTTCCCAGCCCCATTCCCAGTCGTTCCCAG
>NW_016694716.1:0-973 GCF_001604755.1 Lepidothrix coronata
CCCTAGAACTTGCGGTAGGCGCCCACGGTGAGGTCGAAGAGCCGGGGGTCCCCGACGACCCCCCTCTTGTCGAGCAGGAAGAAGAAGGGGCGGCCCCGGACGCGGACGGGCACGGCGGCCGCCGCCTCGGCGCGGTGGGCGCGGGCGGACACGTCCCGCAGCGGCACCGTGAGGGTCGCGCCGCGCCCCCAGCCCAGCGGGCCGTAGGTCTGGAGGGTCACCTGGGAGCCCCCCCGGAGCAGCGTCACCCGGCGAACGGCCCGCAGCGGGAACAGGCAGCCCGCGGCCACGGTCAGAGAGCCTGGGGGGACACAGGGGGGACGGGGGTCACCGCTTCCCCGAGCCCCGGTCCCCTCCTCCCTTTGAGCCCGGTTTGGCTCCCCCGGCTCCGCTCTGACCCCGATCCCGCTTCCCCGGGCTCGGTTTAAGCCCCGTCTAAACCCGGTCCCCTTCCCCTGACCTCGGTCGGAGCCCGACCCCGGCCCCGTTCCGGCGCCGCCCCCGCCCCGCCGGTACCGATGGTGAGACAGGACGCCGTGAACCCGAAGCGCCACTTGTTGTCGCGGGGCCGCAGCGGGTCCTGGGGTTCGTCGGGGCCGGGGCCGGGCTGGGGCCGCAGCACCGTGAAGGCGAGGTGGGCCAGGTAGGCCCAGAAGAGCCCCTGGCTCGCGCAGAACAGCCCCGCGAGGCGGAAGAAGCGGCTGCGGTCGTGGCTGAAGAGAACCACGTCCCGCGGCACCGCCGCCTCCAGCGCCACCCGCGCCGCCATCGCGGCCCCGCCGCTTCCGGGGGACAGGGCAGGCACTTCCGGGGCACAGCCCTCATACTTCCGGACCGCACCGCTTGAACGTCCGGGTCACGAACGGTCTCAGCCAATCAGCTGCGACCTCCTCCCGCCTCAGCCAATCCGGCGACACGAAAGGGATCAGCCAATCGGCTGTGCCGCCGCTCCCGGTTTAGCCAATCAGCGCCC
>NW_016694717.1:0-973 GCF_001604755.1 Lepidothrix coronata
CCCAGAAATTCAAGACTAATTAATTAATTTTGGGGTGGTTTTTTTATCCCAAAAAAATTCCGGGTTAATTAATTAATTTTGGGGTGGGTTTTTTTATCCCCCAAAAATTCCGAATTAGTTAATTTTGTTTGGTTTTTTATTCCCAAAAATTCTGGGTTAGTTAATTAATTTTGGAGTGGTTTTTTTTTTCCTAAAAATTCTGAATTAGATAATTTTGGGGTGGAGTTTTTTCCTGTAATTTCCAGGTTAATTTTAGGATTTTATTCCCCCCCCCAAAAAATTCCAAATTAATTAATTTTGGGGTGGTTTTTTTTACCCCAAAAAAAAGTTCCAAATTAATTAATTTTGGGGTGGTGTTTTTTTTCCCAAAAATCCCAAATTAATTAATTTTGGGGTGATGTTTTTTCTAAAAATTCCGGGTTAATTTTAAGGAGTTTTTTCCCAAAAAAAATTCAAATTAATTAATTAACTTAGGAATGGGGTTTTTTTCCCAAAAAATCCCAAATTAATTAATTTTGGGGCGGTGTTTTTATCTAAAAATTCCAGGTTAATTTTAGGGGTTTTTCCCCAAAAAAAACCTCCAAATTAATTAATTTCGGGGTGTTTTTTTTTTCCAAAAAATCCCAAGTTAATTAATTTTGGTTTTTTTTTTTACCTAAAATCCCAAATTAATTAATTTTTTTTTTTTTTTTACCTAAAATCCCAAATTAATTAATTGTGGGTTTTTTTTATGTAAAATCCCAAATTAATTAATTTTGGGTCTTTTTAGCTAAAATCCCAAATTAATTAATTTTGGGGTTTTTTTATCTAAAATCCAAAATTAATTAATTTTGTTTTATTTTTAACCTAAAATCCCAAATTAATTAATTTTGTTTTTTTTTTTACCTAAAATCCCAAATTAATTAATTGTGGGTTTTTTTGCCCAAAAAATCCCAAGTTAATTAATTTTGGGGTTTTTTCCCCCCAAAATCCC
>NW_016694718.1:0-973 GCF_001604755.1 Lepidothrix coronata
AACCCCATGGTGGTGCCCATCTGCAGGTGGGGGGCACAGAGACCCCCAGGGTGTCACTGAGACCCCCATGGTGGGCACTGAGACCATCACGGTGGTCACCGAGAACCCCATGGTGGTGCCCATCTGCAAATGGGGGGGTTTGGGGGTCCTGGGGGGGCACAGAGACCCTCAGGGTGGTGCCCATCTGCAGGTGGGGGGCACAGGGGGGCACTGAGACCCTCGGGGGGGGCACAGAGACCCCCATGGTGGGCACTGAGACCATCAGGGTGGGCATTGAGACCCCCAGGGTGTCACTGAGACCCCCGTGGTGTGCACAGGGACCCCCAGGGTGGGCATTGAGACCCCCGGGGTGGTGCCCATCTGCGGGTGGGGGGTCCCAGGGGGGGCACTGGGGGGTGGGGGGGTCGCTGTGGGGGGATAGTGGGTGACACTGGGTGACATTGGGTAGCCATAGGTGACAGTGGGTGACACTGGGTGTCCCCGTGTGTCCCCCCCCAGCCGCTCCAAGGACGTCCTGGAGCCCCTGGCAGTGCCCCAGTGAGGGGTGGTGGGGGGCAGTGGGTGATGTTGGGTGACAGTGGGTGACACCAGGTGACAGTGGGTGACACTGGGTGACAGTGGGTGACACTGGGTGACACTGGGTGTCCCTGTGTCCCCCCCCAGCCGCTCCAAGGACGTCCTGGAGCCCCTGGCAGTGCCCCAGTGAGGGGTGATGGGGGGCAGTGGGTGACACTGGGTGACACCGGGTGACACCGGGTGACAACAGGTGACATTGGGTAACAATGGGTGACACCGGGTGACACTGGGTGACACTGGGTGATGTTGGGTGACACTGGGTGACACTGGGTGACATTTCTCTGCCCCCCAGCCGCTCCAAGGACGTGCTGGAGCCCCTGGCAGTGCCCCAGTGGTTTGTGCGGTGCCAGGCCCTGGGTGGGGCTGTGATGGGGGGTCAGTGGGTGACACCAGGTGA
>NW_016694719.1:0-972 GCF_001604755.1 Lepidothrix coronata
GGTTCCGGGTGGCCTTTGGGGGACGGTCCACGGGATCGGTGGGGGGTGTTGTGGGTGACCCTGTGGGGGCCGTTCCGGGTGACCAAGGTGGCCCATGGAGACGTTCCAGGTGACCCATGGAGACGTTCCAGGTGACCCATGGGGGGATGCTCTTGGCGACCCGTGGGGGGAATTCTAGGCCACCCATAGAAACTGTTCCAGGTGACCCATGGAGACGTTCCAGGTGACCCATGGGGGGATGCTCTTGGTGACCCACGGGACGGGTTCTAGGCCACCCATAGAAACTGTTCCAGGTGACCCAGGGGGACGTTCTGGGTGACCAAGGTGGCCCATGGAGACGTTCTAGGTGACCCATGGGGGGGTTCTAGGCCACCCATAGAAACTGTTCCAGGTGGCCCATGGGGGATGTTCCAGGTGACCCCATGGAGGGGGAATGTTCTGGGTGACCCACGGGACGGGTTCTAGGCCACCCATAGAAACTGTTCCAGGTGACCCATGGGGGACATTCCAGGTGACCCCATGGAGGGGGAATGTTCTTGGTGACCCATGGGACAGGTTCTAGGCCACCCATAGAAACTGTTCCAGGTGACCCATGGGGGACATTCCAGGTGACCCCATGAGGGGAGAATGTTCTGGGTGACCCCGTGGGACGGGTTCTAGGCCACCCATGGGAGACGTTCCCAGTGACTCTAAGAGGGGAATGACGTTCTGGGTGACCCCGTGGGACAGGTTCTAGGTGCCTCAGTGAGGGGGACATTCCAGGGGACATTCCAGGTGACCCCGTGGGGGGACGGTGCAGACAACCCACAGCTCGGGTTCCCAGTGACCCTGTGGGTGGGTGGGGGATGTTCCAGGTGACCCATGGGGGGATGCTCTTGGTGACCCATGGGACAGGTTCTAGGCCACCCATGGGAGACGTTCCCGGTGACTCTAAGAGGGGAATGACGTTCTGGGTGACCCCGTGGGACGGGT
>NW_016694720.1:0-972 GCF_001604755.1 Lepidothrix coronata
GGGGACACCAGGGGTGACACGGGGACATCAGACATGGGTTGGTGGCCCCAGGGGTGACACGGGGACACCAGAGGTGACAGGGGGACATCAGGGGTGACAGGGGGACACCAGACATGGGTTGGTGGCCCCAGGGGTGACAGGGGGACATCAAGGGTGACATGGGGACACCAGGGAGGGGGGGGTGGCCCCAGGGGTGACAGAGGACATCAGGGGTGACACAGGGACATCAGACATGGGTTGGGGGCCCCAGGGGTGACAGGGGGACATCAGGGGTGACAGGGGGACATCAGGGGTGACATGGGGACATCAGGGAGGGGGTGATGGCCCCAGGGGTGACAGGGGACATCAGGGGTGACAGGGGGACACCAGGGGTGACAGGGGGACACCAGGGAGGGGGTGGTGGCCCCAGGGGTGACACAGGGATACCAGAGGTGACAGGGGGACACCAGGGGTGACAGGGGGACATCAGGGAGGGGGGCGTGGCCTCAGGGGTGACACGGGGACATCAGGGGTGACATGAGGACACCAGAGGTGACAGGGGGACACCAGGGAGGGGGGCGTGGCCTCAGGGGTGACACAGGGACATCAGGGGTGACACGAGGACACCAGGGGTGACAGGGGGACATCAGACATGGGTTGGTGGCCCCAGGGGTGACACGGGGACACCAGAGGTGACAGGGGGACATCAGGGAGGGGGTGGTGGCCCCAGGGGTGACACAGGGGCAACGGGAAGGGTTTGGTGGCCCCAGGGGTGACAGGGGGACATCAGGGATGACAGGGGACACCAGGGGTGACAGGGGACACCAGGGGTGACACGGGGACACCGGGGAGGGGGGGTGGCCCAGGGGTGACAGGGGGACACCAGAGGTGACAGGGGACACCAGGGGTGACACAGGGACACCAGGGGTGACAGGGGGACACCAAGGGTGACAGGGGGACATCAGGGGTGACACGGGGACACCAGGGGTGACA
>NW_016694721.1:0-972 GCF_001604755.1 Lepidothrix coronata
GCTGAGCCCGGACACACTCGTGTCACACATGAGCTCATCCTTCACCTCCCACATCCCAAATCCATCTGAGCTGAGCCCGGACACACTCGTGTCACACAGGAGCTGATCCTTCACCTCCCTACATCCCAAATCCCTCTGAGCTCAGCACGGACACACTCGTGTCACACAGGAGCTCATCCTTCACCTCCTCAATCCCAAATCCATCTGGGCTGAGCCCGGACACACTCGTGTCACACAGGAGCTGATCCTTCACCTCCTCAATCCCAAATCCTTCTGGGCTGAGCCCAGACACACTCGTGTCACGCAGGAGATGATCCTTCACCTTCCCACGTCCCAAATCCGTCTGGGCTGAGCCCGGACACACTCGTGTCACACAGGAGCTCATTCTTCACCTCCCCCAGCCCCATTTCTGCCTGGCTGAGCCCGGACACACTCATGTCACACGTGAGCTCATCCTTCACCTCCCACATTCCAAATCCCTCTGGGCTGAGCACAGACACACTCGTGTCACACAGGAGCTGATCCTTCATCTCCCACATCCCAAATCCATCTGAGCTGAGCACAGACACACTCGTGTCACACATGAGCCCCTCCCTCACCTCCCCACATCCCAAATCCTTCTGAGCTGAGCCCGGACACACTCGTGTCACACATGAGCCAATCCTTCACCTCAATCCCAAATCCCTCTGAGCTGAGCTCGGACACACTCGTGTCACACATGAGCTGATCCTTCACCTTCCCACATCCCAAATCCATCTGGGCTGAGCCCGGACACACTCGTGTCACACATGAGCTGATCCTTCACCTCCCACATCCCAAATCCCTCTGGGCTGAGCCCGGACACAACTCATGTCACACACGCCCCCCTCCCTCCCCCTCGGTGCCCCCCGTGCCCACCTGCGGGGGGGTGAAGCTCAGGGATAGCGCGTCCCCCAAGCCCCCCCACTCCCCTTGGTGCCCCCCGTGCCCACC
>NW_016694722.1:0-972 GCF_001604755.1 Lepidothrix coronata
CTCCCCTCATGGAAAAAGGGTGGGAAACTCCCCCTATCCCTGATGGAAAAAAAAGCAGGAAAACTCTTCTCCCCTTGTGGAAAAAGGGCGGGAATCCTCTCCTTCCCCTCACAGATAAAAAAAGTAGGAAAACTCTTCTCCTCTCATGGAAAAAGGGCAGGAATCCTCTCCCTCCCCTCACAGGAAAAAAGGTGGGAAAACTCTTCTCCCTCATGGAAAAAGGGTAGAAAACTTCTCCTATCCCTCACAGGAAAAAAGCAGGAAAACTCTTCTCCCCTTGGGGAAAAGGGTGGAAAACTCCCCCTATCCCTCACGGAAAAAAAAAGCAGGAAAACTCCTCTCTCCTTGTGGAAAAAGGGTGGAAAATTCCCCCTATCCCTCACAGGAAAAAAAGCAGGAAAACTCTTCTCCCCTCGTGGAAAAAGGGCGGGAATCCTCTCCTTCCCCTCACAGATAAAAAAAGTAGGAAAACTCTTCTCCCCTTGTGGAAAAAGGGCGGGAATCCTCTCCCTCCCCTCACAGGAAAAAAGGCGGGAAAACTCTTCTCCCCTCATGGAAAAAGGGTGGAAAACTCCCCCTCTATCCCTCATGGAAAAAAAAGCAAGAAAACTCTTCTCCCCTCGTGGGAAAAGGGTGGGAAACTCCCCCTGTCCCTCACGGAAAAAAAAGCAGGAAAACTCTTCTCCCCTTGTGGAAAAAGGGCGGGAATCCTCTCCTTCCCCTCACAGGAAAAAAAGTAGGAAAACTCTTCTCCCCTCATGGGAAAAGGGCAGGAATCCTCTCCCTCCCCTCACAGGAAAAAAGGCGGGAAAACTCTTCTCCCCTCATGGAAAAAGGGTGGAAAACTCCCCCTCTATCCCTCATGGTAAAAAAAGCAGGAAAACTCTTCTCTCCTTGTGGAAAAAGGGTGGAAAACTCCCCCTATCCCTCACAGAAAAAAAGGCGGGAAAACTCTTCTCTCCTTGTGGAAAA
>NW_016694723.1:0-971 GCF_001604755.1 Lepidothrix coronata
AGTCCCTCGGCAGCTCCAGGTCTGGAGAAGCTCCAGAGAAGCTCCGGCTGTTCCCGATCCCACAGGGTCGATCCCACAGGAGACGTCGCTGTCCCTGGGGGTCTCCTTGCCCAGGGGGGGTCTCTTTGCCTGGGGGGGTGATCCTGGAGCCCCCCCAAGTCCCCCGTGCCCCTCAGGGCTCCTCGGCAGCCCCGGTGCTGGAGAAGATCCTGGAGAAGCTCCGGAGAAGCTCCGGCTGTTCCCGATCCCACGGGGATGATCCCACAGGAGACGTCGCTGTCCTGGGGGGTCTCTTTGCCCCGGGGGGGTCTCTTTGCCCCGGGGGGTGATCCTGGAGCCCCCCCAAGTGCCCCCGTGCCCCTCAGGGCTCCTCGGCAGCCCCGGTGCCAGAGAAGATCTGGAGAAGCCCTGGAGAAGCTCCGGCTGTTCCCGATCCCACAGGGATGATCCCACAGGAGATGTCGCTGTCCCGGGGGGTCTCTTTGCCCCGGGGGGGTCTCTTTGCCCCGGGGGGTGATCCTGGAGCCCCCCCAAGTGCCCTCGTGCCCCTCAGGGCTCCTCGGCAGCCCCGGTGCCAGAGAAGATCTGGAGAAGCTCCGGCTGTTCCCGATCCCACTGGGACGATCCCACAGGAGACGTCACTGTCCCGGGGGGTCTCACTGCCCCGGGGGGGTCTCTTTGCCTGGGGGGGTGATCCTGGAGCCCCCCCAAGTCCCCCCGTGCCCCTCAGGGCTCCTCGGCAGCCCCGGTGCTGGAGAAGATCCTGGAGAAGCTCCGGAGAAGCTCCGGCCGTTCCCGATCCCACAGGGATGATCCCACAGGAGATGTCGCTGTCCCGGGGGGTCTCCTTGCCCCGGGGGGGTCTCTTTCCCCCGGGGGGTGATCCTGGAGCCCCCCCAAACCCCCCGTGCCCCTCAGGGCTCCTCGGCAGCCCCGGCCCCGGAGAAGATCCTGGCGAAGCGCCGGAGCTG
>NW_016694724.1:0-971 GCF_001604755.1 Lepidothrix coronata
TTAGCCAGGAGGGGGCGTGGCCAAGCCAGGAAAAAGCCACACCCCTCCAAAATTAAACCACACCCAAAAAGCCACACCCTGCAAGTTGAAGCCACGCCCCTCCCAATACAGCCACACCCACTTAAAAATAAAACCACACCCCCACTAAGACCACACCCACAATCCAGCCACACCCCCTCCCAAGTCAAGCCACACCCAAAATGAGGTCACACCCCCTCAGAAATAAGCCCCACCCCTCATCAATTAACCCACACCCACTCTAATTAAACCACACCCCCTCCCCACCAAGCCACACCCTCCCAATTAAACCACCCCAATCGAGCTGCCCCTTAATTAGGCCACACCCCTTCCTATTAAGCCACACACCTAAGGTGAAGCCACACTGTCTAATTAAGCCACGCCCCCCTCCCACTAATTAAAGCCACACCCCTAAACATCACACATCTTATAATCAAGACACACCCCTCCAGTGAGGCCCCACCCCCGGGGGGCATGTCCCGGCTCACCATTGGCTGACGGTGTCCAGGAGGCGGGGCCAGTCCTCAAGACACTCCTGGCACTTGTCGCTGACCAATCGCAGCCTCTGCAGCAGCTCAGGGGCGGGGCCCGGGAAGGGGCGTGGCCCGACGGGACACACCTCCTTTGGAGGAGGAGGCCCCTCCCACTTTTTGGGAAGCCCCTCCCCCTTTTTGGGACACCCCGCCCTCCGGAGATCGTGGCGGAGCTCGGCCACGCGATGCAGCAGGAAGGGGAGGGGCTTGGGGAGGGAGGGGGCGGGGCCAGGTTAGGCCATGCCCACACCAGAGCCACACCCACTTTCACAAAGCTCCTCCCCTCAGTCTCAAAATCACTTGGCCCTGCCCACTTTTGACACCTCCCCCAACCCCTGAGGCCCCTCCCCCACCATTCCAGCCTTTCCCCCACCATTCCAGCCCCTCCCCCACACCCTAAGCCCCTCCCCTGAAGCCCTT
>NW_016694725.1:0-969 GCF_001604755.1 Lepidothrix coronata
CCTTCAAAGATATCAGCCCTCAGAAACAGCACTCCTTCAAAGGTATCAGCCCTCAGAAACAGCACTCCTTCAGAGATATCAGCCCTCAAAGATATCAGCCCTCAAAAATATCATTCCTTAAAAATATCATTCCTTCAAAAATATCATCCCTCAAAAATATCATCCCTCAAAAATATAATCCCTCAAAAAAATCATTCCTTCAAAAATATCATTCCTTCAAAAGCATCATTCCTTAAGGACATCATTCCTTCAAAAATATCATCCCCTCAAAAAAATCATCCCTCAAAAAAATCATCCCTTCAAAAATATCATTCCTTCAAAGGGAAGGAATTCCTTGAGGACATCATTCCTTCAAAAGCATCATTCCTTAAAAAACACATCATTCCTTGAAAAACACATCATTCCTTCAAAAATATCATTCCTCAATAAACATCATTCCTTCAAAAACATAACTCCTTAAAGAACACATAATTACTTAGAAAACACATCATTCCTTCAAAAACATCATTCCTTGAAGACATCATTCCTTCAAAAACATCATTCCTTAAGAAACACATCATTCCTTAAAAAAACAGGAATCCATCCCAGCTCCCGGCCCCTCATCCCAGCTCCATCCCAGCGCATCCCAGCTCCATCCCAGCTCCATCCCCATCCCAGCTCCATCCCAGCTCCATCCCAGCTCCATCTCAATCCCAGCTCCATCCCAGCTCCATCCCAATCCCATCCCAGCCCCATCCCAGCTCCATCCCAGCCCATCCCAGCTCCATCCCAGCCCCATCCCAGCCCATCCCATCCCAGCTCCATCCAAGCCCATCCCAGCTCCATCCCAGGCCCATCCCAGCTCCATCCCATCTGCATTCCAGCCCCATCCCAGCTCCATCCCAGCTCCATCCCAGCCCAATCCCAGCTCCATCCCAGCTCCATCCCATGCCCAGCTCCATCCCAGCTCCATCCCAACCCCATCCCAGC
>NW_016694726.1:0-969 GCF_001604755.1 Lepidothrix coronata
GTGAAGGGAACCGGGGCCAATGGGAGTGAAGCGGGGGCGGGGCTAAGGGGTAACGGGACCAATGGGTGAAGGGAGGGGGCGGTGTTAAAGGGAACCGGAACCAATGGGAAAGGAGAGGAGGCGGGTTTAAAGGGAACCGGAGCCAATGGGAGCAAAGGGCGGGCGGGGCTAAAGGGAAGCGGAACCAATGGGAGAGGGAAGAGGGCGGGGTTAAAGGGAACCGGACCAATAGGAGTAAAGAGCGGGCGGGTTTAAAGGGAAGTGGAACCAATGGAAGTAAAGAGTGGGCGGGGCTAAAGGGAAGTGGAGCCAATGGGAGAGGGGAGGGTCTAAGGGGGCGGGAGGAGAGGGCGGGGTTAAAAGGAACCGTGACCAATGGGAGCAAAGAGGGGCGGGGTTAAAGGGGGTGGGAATGGGGGGCGGGGCTAAAGTGGAACTGCGACCAATAGGAGACGGGAGGGGGCGGAGCTAAGAAGGGAGCCAGAACCAATGGGAGCACGGAAGGGGCGGGGTTACGCGGGCAGGATGAAGGGGCGGGGCTAAAGGGGATCGATGGGAGCGAGAAGGGGGCGGGGCTAAGGAAGGACCAATGGGAGCGGATGGGGCGGAGCTAAAAGGGATCCGAGCCAATGGGAGCGTGGAGGGGGCGTGGCCGCTGCGGGTGGCAGCAGGGGGCGGAGCCACGGAAAACAAGGACCAATGGGAGCGGGGAAAGGGGCGGGGCTACAGAGGGGGCGGGGTCTGAACGGGAATGGGCGGGGCAAAGGGGGTGTGGTCACGGGGGCGTGGTCAAACGGGAGGAGGGTGGGGACGAGGTGGGGGCGTGGCCAAGAGGGACAGGGACCAATGGGAGCGACGAAGGGGCGGGGCTACAGAAAGGGCGGGGCCAGAGACCCCCCAAATTTCCCCCCCCGGGGTGTTGGGACCCCCCCAAATTCCCCCCCCGGGGGGTCCGAGGACCCCCAAAAA
>NW_016694727.1:0-969 GCF_001604755.1 Lepidothrix coronata
GGGGGGGACACCGGGGTCACCCGGGGGTGGCACGGGGTCACCCGGGGGTGGATCGGGGTCACCGGGGTCACCCACGGGCACTGGGGTCACCCACGGGTGGCACAGAGTCACTGGGGTCACCCCCAGGCACTGGGGTCACCCACAGACACTCCAGTGTCACCCCCAGGCACTGGGGTCACCCACGGGCGGCACGGGGTCACTGGGGTCACCCACGGGCACTGGGGTCACCCAGGGGTGGATCGGGGTCACTGGGGTCACCCACGGGCACTGGGGTCACCCACAGACACTCCGGTGTCACCGGGGTCACCCACGGGCACTGGGGTCACCCACGGGTGGCACGGGGTCACTGGGGTCACCCACAGACACTCCAGTGTCACCAGTGTCACCCATGGGCACTGGGGTCACCCCCGGGCACCAGGGTCACCCCCGGGCACTGGGGTCACCCATGGGTGGCACGGGGTCACCGGGGTCATCCACAGACACTCCGGTGTCACCGGAGTCACCCACGGGCACTGGGGTCACCCATGGGTGGCACGGGGTCACTGGGGTCACCCACGGGCACTGGGGTCACCCACGGGTGGCACGGGGTCACTGGGGTCACCCACAGACACTCTGGTGTCACCGGGGTCACCCACGGGCACTGGGGTCACCCACGGGTGGCTCGGGGTCACTGGGGTCACCCACAGACACTGGGGTCACCCACGGGCGGCACGGGGTCACCGGGGTCACCCAAGGGCACCGGGGTCACCCATGGGTGGCACGGGGTCACCTGGGGTCACCCACAGACACTCTGGTGTCACCGGGGTCACCCACAGGCACTGGGGTCACCCACGGGCAGCACGGGGTCACCGGGGTCACCCACAGACACCACGGTCACTCCTGGGTGGTACGGGGTCACTGGGGTCACCCACGGGCACTGGGGTCACCCACGGGTGGCACGGGGTCACCGGGGTCACCCACAGACACTCC
>NW_016694728.1:0-968 GCF_001604755.1 Lepidothrix coronata
TAAAAAGGGGGGAGATGAATGAAGAGAGAAGGGGAGAAAAGAAGGAGGAAAAGAAAATAGAGGAAAGGGTGAGAGGAAAAAAAAAAGTGAAAAAGCTGAGAAAAAGAGAAGGACAGGGTGGAGAGAAAATATGTAAGAGGAAAAAAAAAAGAAAAGCAGGTTTCTGGTTTGATTTGTTTTCCCCTTGCCACTGTAAATATGAGCAGACCAGGCAAGGGGAGGCAGCAGATCCTCACCTCTGCTCCCTCCCCAAAGGCAAGAAAAACTAATGCCAAGGAAAACTAAAGCCAAGGAAAAGTGACAAGAGGCCAGAGAGTCACTGACTAAAACTGAAAATCCCTTCCTTCACACTGCTGCTGAGCACAGGGAAGGCAGGGGGGTAACACAGCCCATGGGAGGGCAGGGGGTTGGTCTGTCTGTCCTTCATCCCAGAAGATGCTGGGATTAGAGGACTATCAACCTGCCAACCTGCTGATCCCTGGATCTGCACGTACCTCCAGGCTGCTCTGAAAACACCAGGTGACCTGGAGCAGGGTCACCCTGCCCAAACCCTGCCGCTGGAGCCCACAGCAACATGTAGAGTTCCCAGAGCCTAAATCACCTTGGCACTGCTGAGCCACTGCCCAGCCAGGGGATACAGCTTAGCTAACACATTTCAACCACTGCTTTTTGGAAGATATAGGGCTAAAGTTTAGCCCTTGCAACCTGGGGGCTTCAACACCCCCAGAAAGCATGTATTTTGTTTCCCCAAAAATGCTTAATCCTATTTCCCCAGGCAACAAACAGGAGAAGGGGAAAGGCTTCAAACTGAAAGAGAGTAGGTTTAAATTAGATATCAGAAAATAATCCTTCCCTGTGAGGGTGGGGAGGCCCTGGCACAGGTTGCCCAGAGAAGCTGTGGCTGCCCCTGGATCCCTGGAAGTGTCCAAGGCCAGGTTGAACAGAGCTTGGAGCAACCTGGGCTAGTG
>NW_016694729.1:0-968 GCF_001604755.1 Lepidothrix coronata
GTAACCACGTCCCCACCGTGGGCCACCAGCACCTTGTCACGTCCTGGGGATGTGGGGACAGCGGCCACTGGGGTGGTGGCATCTCCGTAGACCTCGGTGACACGTCCCAAAGTGTCCCCGGGGTCACCGGTGGCACCCGGTTCTTCTGTCCCCTCCACAAGGACGTCACTGCCAGTGGCCACCAGCACCTTGTCCCCTTCTGGGGGTGTAGGGACAAGTCCAACCGGGGTGGTGGCATCTCCGTAGACCTCACTGACGTGTCCCAACGTGTCCCCGGGGTCACCGGTGACACTGGGCTGGTCCGTCCCCTCCACGATGACGTCACTGCCACCGTGGGCCACCGCGGCCGTGTCACGTCCTGGGGATGTGGGGACAGCGGCCACTGGGGTGGTGGCACCTTCATAGACCTCGTTGACGTGTCCCAAAGTGTCCCCAGGGTCGCCGGTGACACCCGGTTCTTGTATCCCCTCTGCGATGACGTCACTGGCAGTGGCCACCAGCACCTTGTCCCCTCCCGGGGTTGGGGTGACCAGTCCAACCAGGGTGGTGGCACCTTCATGGACCTCGTTGACGTGTCCCAAAGTGTCCCCGGGGTCACCGGTGACACCAGGCTGGTCTGTCCCCTCCACAAGGACGTCACTGCCAGTGGCCACCAGCACCTTGTCCCCTCCTGGGGTTGGGGTGACCAGTCCCCCCGGGGTGGTGGCACCTTCAGAGACCTCGCTGACGTGTCCTAAACTGTCCCCAAGGCCACTGGTGACAGCGGGTTCCGGTGTCCCCTCCACAATGACGTCCCCACCGGTGGCCACCAGCACCTTGTCCCCTCCCGGGGCCGCGGTGACCAGTCCATCTGGGGTGGTGGCATCTCTGTAGACCTCATTGACGTGTCCCTCGGTGTCCCTGGGATCACTGGTGACACCGGGTTGGTCCGTCCCCTCCACCGTCACGTCCCCAGGGGTGGCCACCAG
>NW_016694730.1:0-968 GCF_001604755.1 Lepidothrix coronata
AATTCCCTTTTTTAATTCCTTTGGTCCCTTTTAATTGTGTTCGATTAATTATTATTTTAATTATTGGTTATATATTAATTAATTAATTGCCCCCCCCCCCCAAAATTTTTTGGGGTGTCCCCCTTCAATTTCTGCCCAATTAATGTTAATTAATTTCTGGGGTTTAATTATTTATTGATTGATAAATTCGGCTTTATTCATTTATTAATTAATGGCTTTTATTTATTTATTAATAAATTAATTTTTGGGGGGGTTTCCCCCCCTTTTATTTATCCCTTTTCAATTTGATTTATTCCTTTTAAAATTTCATTTATTCATTTTTTTAATTGGGTTTAATTAATTTTTTTTAATTGAATTAATTATTATTCGTTTATTTCTAAATTAATTGGGCCCCTCCCCCCCAAATTTTTTTTTGGGGGGGGTTTTCCCCTCCCCCCTCCCTCCCTTTTGTTTGTTCCTTTTTAATTTCGTTTCTTTGTTTTATTTAGAGGCTCCTTTTATTATTTATTTATTATTTATTTATTATTATTTATTTTTTATTTATTTATTATTTATTATTATTAATTTATTATTATTTATTTATTATTATTAATTTATTATTATTAATTTATTATTAGTTTATTTTTATTTATTATCACTTATTATCATTTATTTATTTTCATTTATCATTTATTTATTATCATTTATTTGTTATTTTTTAATTTTTATCATTTATTTATTATTATTTATTTACTAATATTTATTTATCCTTAGTCATTTAATTATTTTGTTCCCTTTTCATTTACGAATCGATTTATTTATTTAATTCGTCCCTTTCGTTTCTTTAATTGTCATTAATAATTTAATTGTTTCACTTCGGTTTTTTCATTATTAATAATTTATTTATTTCATTTAATTTCATTTAATTCCGTTTATTTGATCGGTTATCGATTATTTAATAATTTATTAATTATTTACTTATTTCCTCA
>NW_016694731.1:0-965 GCF_001604755.1 Lepidothrix coronata
GACAGGTGAGACAGGTGAGGGACAGGTGAGACAGGTGAGGGCCAGGTGAACACAACTCCACACTGCAGCACGTCCGGGAAGTACCCTGGGACAGGTGAGAGACAGGTGAGACAGGTGAGGGACAGGTGAGACAGGTGAGGGCCAGGTGAACACAACCCTGCACTGCAGCACGTCCGGGAAGTAACCTGGGACAGGTGAGACAGGTGAGAGACAGGTGAACACCACCCCGCACTGCAGCACGTCCGGGAAGTAACCTGGGACAGGTGAGAGACAGGTGAGACAGGTGAGGGATGGATGGGACAGGTGAGACAGGTGAGACAGGTGAGGGACAGGTGGGACAGGTGAGACAGGTGAGGGACAGGTGAGGGACAGGTGAGACAGGTGAGGGACAGGTGAGGGACAGGTGAACACAACCCCGCACTGCAGCACGTCCGGGAAGTACCCTGGGACAGGTGAGGGACAGGTGAGACAGGTGAGACAGGTGAGGGACAGGTGAGACAGGTGGGACAGGTGAGACAGGTGAACACCACCCCGCACTGCAGCACGTCTGGGAAGTAACCTGGGACAGGTGAGATGGGGGGGGACAGGTGAGGGACAGGTGGGACAGGTGAGACAGGTGAGGGACAGGTGAGACAGGTGAGGGACAGGTGAGGGACAGGTGAGGATGGAAGGGACAGGTGGGACAGGTGGGACAGGTGTGACAAGTGCCCCAGGTGTCCCCAGGTGTGCCCCAGGTGTGCCCATGTGACACAGGTGAGACAGGTGAGGGACAGGTGAGGATGGATGGGACAGGTGGAACAGGTGTGACAGGTGTGCCCTGGGTGTGCCCCAGGTGTGCCCCAGCTGTCCCCAGGTGTGCCCCAGGTGCCCCAGGTGACACAGGTGGGACAGGTGAGGATGGATGGGACAGGTGGAACAGGTGTGCCCCAGGTGTGCCCCGGGTGTGCCCAGGTGAGGGACAGGTG
>NW_016694732.1:0-965 GCF_001604755.1 Lepidothrix coronata
CCCCCCAGCACCTCCCCCAGCACCGCGTCTGGGGGGCACCGGGGTCAGGGGGGCACCCCCAGACCCATAGAGAGACCCCTCCCCACCCCATACAGACCCCCCAGACCCACGGAGACCCCCCAGCCCCACAGAAACCCCCCCCAGAGCCCACAGAGACCCCCCAAAGCTGCCCCTCAGCACCTCCCCCAGCACCGCGTCTGGGGGGCACCGGGGGTCAGGGGGGCACCCCCAGACCCATAGAGAGACCCCTGACCCACAGAGACCCCCAGACCCACAGAAAGGCCCCCCAGAGACCCCTCAAACCTGCCCCTCAGCACCTCCCCCAGCACCGCGTCTGGGGGGCACCGGGGGTCAGGGGGGCACCCCCAGACCCATAGAGACCCCTCCCCACCCCATAGAGACTCCCCAGACCCACAGAGAGACCCCAGACCCACAGAAACCCCCCCCAGAGCCCACAGAGACCCCCCAAAGCTGCCCCCCAGCACCTCCCCCAGCACCGCGTCTGGGGGGCACCGGGGTCAGGGGGGCACCCCCAGACCCATAGAGAGACCCCTGACCCACAGAGACCCCCCAGACCCAGAGAGAGACCCCCCAGACCCACAGAGACCTCCCAACAGCCTCACAGAGAGACCCCCCAGCACCTCCCCCAGCACCGCGTCTGGGGGGCACCGGGGGTCAGGGGGGACCCCCAGAGACCCCTGCCCACCCCACAGATACCCCCAGACCCACAGAGAGCCCCCAGCCCCACAGAGACCCCCAGACCCACACAATCCCCCCCCGAGACCCCTCAAAGCTGCCCCCCAGCACCTCCCCCAGCACCGCGTCTGGGGGGCATCGGGGTCAGGGGGGCACCCCCAGACCCATAGAGAGACCCCTCCCCACCCCACAGAGACTCCCCAGACCCACAGAGACCCCCCAGCCCCACAGAAAACCCCCCCCAGAGTCCACAGAGACCCCCTAAAGCT
>NW_016694733.1:0-964 GCF_001604755.1 Lepidothrix coronata
CACTGAGGGGACACTGAGGGGACACTGAGGGGACACCACGATCACCGGCGGGCCTGGGGGCAGAGGGGACACTGAGGGGACACTGAGGGGACATTCTGGGGGGACACATTCATGGTGACGTTCTGGGGGGGCACCACAATCACCGGTGGCCCTGGGGACAGAGGGGACACTGAGGGGACAGAGAGGACACTGAGGGGACACTGAGGGGACACTGAGGGGACACCACGATCACTGGCAGCCCTGGGGACAGAGGGGACATGACACTGAGGGGGCACTGAGGGGACACTGAGGGGACATTCTGGGGGGCACCACGATCACCGGCGGGCCTGGGGACAGAGGGGACACTGAGGGGACACTGAGGGGACACTGAGGGGACATTCTGGGGGGACACATTCATGGTGACGTTCTGGGGGGGCACCACGATCACCGGTGGCCCTGGGGACAGAGGGGACACTGAGGGGACACTGAGGGGACACTGAGGGACACCAAGGGGACACGTTCATGGTGATGTTCTGGGGGGGCACCACAATCACCAGCGGCCCTGGGGACAGAGGGGACACTGAGGGGACACTGAGGGGACACCACGATCACCGGCGGGCCTGGGGACAGAGGGGACATGACACTGAGGGGACACTGAGGGGACACTGAGGGACACCAAGGGGACACACTCATGGTGACGTTCTGGGGGGGCACCACAATCACCAGCGGTCCTGGGGACAGAGGGGACACTGAGGGGACATTGAGGGGACACCACGATCACTGTCGGGCCTGGGGACAGAGGGGACATGACACAGAGGGGACACTGAGGGGACACTGAGGGGACACTGAGGGGACACTGAGGGGACACGTTCACTATCATGTTCTGGGGGGACACCACGATCACCGGTGGGCCTGGGGGACAGAGGGGGCACTGAGGGGACTGAGGGGACACTGAGGGGACACTGAGGGGACACTGAGGGGACAC
>NW_016694734.1:0-964 GCF_001604755.1 Lepidothrix coronata
CCCTGGGACCCCAAAACACACCTGGGACCCCAAAATATCCCCTCTGGGACCCCAAAATAACCCCTGGGGTGTTTGTCATGGCCGGGTTCCAGGTGAGACCCCAAAACACACCTGGGACCCCAAAACAGCCCCTGGGACCCCAAAACAGCCCCCCAGGGACCCCAAAACACACCTGGGACCCCAAAATAGCCCCTGGGGTGTTTGTCATGACTGGGTTCCAGGTGAGACCCCAAAACCCCCAAAACACACCTGGGACCCCAAAACAGCCCCCCAGGGACCCCAAAACACACCTGGGACCCCAAAATACCTCCTGGGACCCCAAAATAACCCCTGGGGTGTTTGTCATGGCTGGGTTCCAGGTGAGACCCCAAAACACACCTGGGACCCCAAAACAGCCCCCCAGGGACCCCAAAATAACCCTCATGGATCCCCAAACAATCCCTGGGACCCCAAAATACCTCCTGGGACCCCAAAATAACCCCTGGGACCCCAAAATAACCCCTCTGGGACCCCAAAACACACTTGGGACCCCAAAATAACCCCTGAGGGACCCCAAAATAACTCCTGGGGCCTTCGTCATGGCCGGGTTCCAGGTGAGACCCCAAAACTCTCAAAATATCCCCTGGTACCCCAAAATACCCCTCAGGGACCCCAAAATAACCCTCATGGATCCCCAAACAATCCCTGGGACCCCGAAACACACCTGGGACCCCAAAATACCTCCTGGGACCCCAAAACACACCTGGGACCCCAAAATATCCCTCATGGACCCCAAAACACACCTGGGACCCCAAAATAACCCTCATGGACCCCAAAAGACACCTGGGACCCCAAAATAACCCTTCTGGGACCCCAAAACACACCTGGGACCCCAAAACACACCTGGGACCCCAAAATAACCCCAAAACACACCTGGGACCCCAAAACACACCTGGGACCCCAAAATATTCCCTGGGACCCCAAA
>NW_016694735.1:0-963 GCF_001604755.1 Lepidothrix coronata
CCCCCCAAACATACTCAGAGCCCACCCAGGACCCCATCTAACCCCTTTTTTTGAGGTGCTGGGACCCCTAACTGAGTTGGAGGGAGCTGGGGATTGGGGGATGATGTGGAAGATGTGAGAGGAGGGAAAAATGGGGGTTGGGACCCCCAGGGTAATCGGGGGGTGAGATGGGGATTGAGGAGACTATGGAAAAGTGGAAGGAACAGGGAGAAAAGTGGAAAAGGGAGGGTGGTCTGGTGGGTCAGATGGTCCTGTGGGGGTCTTTGGGCACAGGGGGGTTGGCAAAGGGGGGTGGCCCCCTGAGCTCCCAACTTCCTTTGCAGTGCTGGGGGCTGCTGGATCCAATCTCAGCCTTGGGTTATGCCAACAGTTTCAGTTTAGAGGAATTACAGGAGTGTGATTGAAACACTTTTGTTCCCCAGGTTTTAACGATGGCAAATCAGATCTCTTGATAGAAATGAATTATTTAGGGTTACAAATAATCAGACAAAAGATCTTCATCTGAATTTTTTTACTGCACAATAGAAACACTAAAACTATCAGGAGTACAGGATAAGACAGGACAGTGCTCTACACTAAAGCAATTGTTGAAGCATTTCTACTGAGGCTGGCAAAAAAGCAATAATTCTGAATTAGAGATGGATGGAACTCCCCCAGACCAACGCTCGTGGGGAGATCTCTGCTCTCAACCTACAGGAGTGACGTTGGGGGGGTCTCCAGCCAAGGCAGGAATCTCCACACACCCCCAGGAAGGGTTCTGTTGGAAGAAGCTGCCCCTGTAAAGGGGACTGGCCCTTGGTGGTAGAAACCTCAGTCCGCTCAAGTGCCAAGGGCCGCTATGATCCCTCCCCCCCCAAAGGACAAGACAATTGGTGAAGGAAAGGGGGGCTTGGCTACCAGAGATCAAAGATTTCATGAGGTAAAAGCAGGTTCAGTTCAGGCTGAGGGTGCTGCGGCACCGCC
>NW_016694736.1:0-962 GCF_001604755.1 Lepidothrix coronata
TCTACCTTATAGGCCACGCGGGGGGGGCAGCTCGTGCCCAGCCCCAGCGGCGGCGACATTTGTCGCAGCATTTCGTACATGTCGGCGAGGGTCAGGCGGCCCCTGGGGGCGAGAGAGGGGAGGGGACACACCGGGGGAGGGGGGGTTACACCGGGCGGGAGAGCAGGAAAGTAAAAGAGGGAACGAAATAATTAACGAGAAAAAAAAGAGAAAGAAAGAAACAAAAAAAACCAAAGAAACAAAAACAAACAAAAAAAATTAAAAAAAAAAGATAAACCGAAAAAAAAAGACACAAAAAAAAAATCCACCCGCCCCCCAAAAAAAACAAACAACAAAAAAAACCCAAATCAAACGAAAAAACAAACAAACAAAAAAACCCCAAACCAAACCCCCCCCGAAAAAAAAAAAATAGAAAAGAACGTAAATGACGTTTAAACCCAATGATGAATGCTGAGGAATTTCGGAAAGCAACAAGAATTGAAGACGGTGAATGGGAGGGCGATGGAAGTGTTTAAACGGTTGGCGACGATAAAAACAACAAGAAATAAAATTTATTTTAAAAAATAAACAAAAAATCAGAACAATAAAAGAAATAAAAGAATAACAAGAGGAAAGGGAATAAAAAGAACAAAATAATTACACAATAAAAATAAATAATGAAAATAAGTTAATAGTAAAAGTAATGTAATAATAAAAATAACAATAACTTAATGAAATAATAAAAATAATGAAATAATAAAAATAGTGCAATAATAAAAATAGTGCGATAATAAAAATAATGAAATAATAAAAATAGTCCAGTAATAAAAAAAATGGCATAATAAAAATAACGCAATAATTAAAGAAAATAATTAAATATTTAATCCCAAAGAAATAAAAAAACCCCAAACCAATGAAAAGAATCGCAAATCCAAAGCAGGAAATCAGAATTTCCCGTCTCAGCCGCGGCCCCCCCGTGGGGC
>NW_016694737.1:0-961 GCF_001604755.1 Lepidothrix coronata
AGGATGGGACAGGGAGAAAAAAAATCAATAACCTCCCCACAAATATCACAAACCAGAAGAACCCTTGGCCTGAAATTTTAGTTCAGTGAGGAACACTGGATTAGAGAGGAAATTTTTTGCTTTACCACTAAGCCAAATAAGTTTGTATGCCTTTCTGGACTGCCTCTTAGCTTCAACAGGAGCAAAGAAAAAACTTCACTTAATCTTGCCCTATGACTAGGGCAGATCTTTTGCTACAGGATCTCTAGGTTCAAGATCCGTGAGGTTAGGGATATATAGAATGGTAGCCTTTGTTTCTTCAATGTCACAATCGAAGGGTACTACATAAAAAGCAAGAAGTATTTCCTTCTCTGTTGCATTTTCAGAAGATAGCTCCATATTTGAATCAAGCAAAGAGGCTTGGAAAGGGAAGCTTTGAGAGATACGCACTAAGGCAACCTTTTACAATTGCTGGTCTCTACTAGATGGCTTTAGCATGCTTCCCTTCTGGAGCCAAAAGTAGTTTTCCAGAGGTTGTTCTTTTGGCTTGGTTGGTTGTTTATTTGGTTCATTTGCTGGTTGGTTTTTTTTTTGTTGTTGTTGCTGGTTTTGTGTGATTTTTTATATAACAGGAACATGGCAACCTATTTTTGTCATCTGAAAACCTGTCTCCATTACTTCATGTTTAATCTATTTTCCCAATTTCATTTCACAGTCTACCAGGCAACTCAATCAGCTTGATCTTTGATCAGCGGTAAGAATGACTGCTGTTAAATCTGCAACATTTCTTTTGTCCAGATGATCAAGGAAGCCTATAAAATGAATTGGATATACCTTGCTTTGGCCAAAAGGCAATATCTATCAGTTTCTAAATTATATTCTAAATTATGTTTTTCTTTCATTTGAGGTTTTTTCCCTGAACTTTCTTAGTGTTAAGTCAGATTAGTAACTGTAGTTGTGTGGATGCCATTTTGGATTTCTG
>NW_016694738.1:0-960 GCF_001604755.1 Lepidothrix coronata
AAGGCGGATCCCACCTCCTTGTGGAACCCGTCCCAGCTGAACTGCAGCCCCAGCACCGTGGGGAACGTGTCCCACTGCGGGACAGGGGGACACGGGGGGTCAGAGCCCCGGCCTTGGGGGCTCCAGGAATCCCCCCGGACCCTCCAGTGCCCCGGGAATCCTCACACTCCCACCCCGGGGACAGAGCGGGGGCCAACCGGGCTGAGAGACCCCAGAGGAGCCCCCCGGCCCCAAACCTCTCACTGAGGGCTGGAGGGGCCCTTTGGGGTGTCGGGGTGTTTGTTCTGGCCCTGCTCATCCCACCCCACCCCTGGGACACCCAGGGAAGCAGGAGGAGCATCCCTGGGGCTGTGGATCCACCCCTGGTGCTGTGGATCCATCCCTGAGGCTCTGAATCCATCCCCGGTGCTGTGGATCCACCCCTGGGGCTCTGGATCTACCCCGAGGCTCTGAATCCATCCCCGGTGCTGTGGATCCATCCCCGGGGCTGTGGATCCATCCCTGGGGCTCTGGATCCATCCCTGAGGCTCTGAATCCATCCCCGGTGCTGTGGATCTACCCCTGAGGCTCTGGATCCATCCCTGGTGCTGTGGATCCATCCCTGGGGCTGTGGATCCATCCCTGGGGCTCTGAATCCATCCCCGGTGCTGTGGATCTACCCCTGAGGCTCTGGATCCATCCCTGGGGCTCTGGATCCATCCCGTTGGGATGAGGCTGGTTTGGGGTGGTGCTGCCCCATCACAGACCCCACAGGATGTCGTCCCCCTGCCACAGACCCCACAGGCCCTGTTGCCCCATCACAGACCCCACAGGTCCTGCTGCCCCATCACAGACCCCACAGGTCCTGCTGCCCCATCACAGACCCCACAGGACCTGCTGCCCCATCACAGACCCCACAGGATGTCCCACCCCCATCACAGACCCCACAGGATGTCCTGCCCCCATCACAGACCCCACAGG
>NW_016694739.1:0-958 GCF_001604755.1 Lepidothrix coronata
GGGGTCCTGAGGGGTCTCTTGGGGTATTTGGAGGTCCGGGGGGAGGTTTAGGGGGTCCCTGAGGGGGGTTATGGTAATTTGGGGGGTCCCCATGGGAACTGGGGGGGGGTTAGGGGGTCCCTCAGGGGGTTTGGGGGTCCCTGTGGGGGCTTAGGGGGGTCCCTGTGGGGCTTAGGGGGGTTTTGGGGGTCCCCTGTTTGTTTGGGGGTCCCTCAAGGACTTGGGGAGCCCCCCTGGGGCTTTTGGGGGTCCCTGGGCATTGGGAGGGGTCCTCTGTGGGTTTGGGGGTGCCCCCAAAGCTTAGGGGGGGGTTGGGGGTCCCTTGGGGGGTCTGGGGGCTCCCTGTGGGATTGGGGGTCCCCCCTGTGATTATGGGGGGGTTTAGGGGTCCCCTGTGGCTTTGGGGGTCCCCTGTGGGATCGGGGAACCCCCTTGGGGCTTTTGGGGGGTCCCTGGGCATTGAGAGGGGCCCCTGTGAATTTGGGGGAGGGCCCAGAGCTTAGGGGGGGTTTGGGGGGGGGTCCCTTGGGGGTCTGGGGTCTCCCCGTGGGTTTGGGGGAGTCTTTTGTGGTCATTGGGGAGTTTTGGGGTCCTCTGGGGGTTTGGGGGTCTCTGGGCATGGGGAGGGGCCCCTCTGGGTTTGGAGGGGGCACCCCTGGGGCTTAGGAGGGTTTGGGGGTCCCTTGTGGGTTTGGGGGGGCCCCTGGGACTTAGGAGGGGTCTCCCCTGTGCTTAGGGGGCGTTTGGGGGTCCCCTGTGTGTCTGGGGGCCCCCTGTGGCTTTTGGGGGGGTCTCCCCTGTGATTATGGGGGGGTTTCGGGATCCTCTGTGAGTTTGGGGGTCCCTCAAGGACTTGGGGAGCCCCCCTGGGGCTTTTGGGGGTCCCTGGGCATTGGGAGGGTCCCCTGTGGGTTTAGGGGGGGGCACCTCTGGGGCTTTGGGGGGGTTTGGGGGTCCC
>NW_016694740.1:0-958 GCF_001604755.1 Lepidothrix coronata
TGATAATCAGAGACAGTGAATTCCCATGTACTTCAAATCATCAGGAAACTCTGGCAGCCCCTTCCAGACACTTGCCTGGTCCAGCTGCCTTGACATCATGATGTGGTGCAATGTTATTTTCCTCATGCACAACAAGTGGCTTTACAGAACACAAATGAATTTTCCATATCCACCCTTCAAGCACCAGGTTGCATGAGAGATCAAAACATTTTAAGCTTTAAAAGACTCCACATTTCTCTTTTGTAGGGTAAGAATCCACTCTCACATAAGAACTGGGTGTGTGAGTATACCAAAATTAAATCCAAAGCAGCATAATTAATCTTTCACTGCACACCATTCTGTACCAGGCAGCACCGTTTTATTTTTAACATTTTTAGACAAGACAGAACTCTAATAATAGATGCTACAAGAACTGCTGGAATGTGAACTCCCTGTACAACCTCCACCTTCGTGCCCTGTCTTCAAGCTTTCTCCCAGCTCAGCCATGATGCCTTTAAAACCCTCTGCCCCACTAGGCAGAGATTGACTTATTACTCCTACAAATTGTACACATAGGTTAGCATATGTGAAAACATGTCCTTGCCACTATTAATTCATCTGCCCTGAACATTCCACTCCTGCTTCACCCACTCACTTTTCAGATTAAAAGTGCATTGGGGGAAGGGAAAATATTATCTCTCAGGGGCAGATTAAAGGGGGAAAGAGCCAAAGGATGCTGCAACCTCACCCCAGACTGCCTGGGGACGGACCATGTCTATTCTAGCCTTGCGGCTGAAAACTCCTCCCACCCTCCCTATCTAACCTGCCTGTTTCATATGTCTGTATGGTCTATTCTAATGATGGAGATCTGTCATCAGAATGTTAACACTTATAATTGCTCTCTTTTTTTTGTCTTTTTTTTTTTTTGGGGGGGGGGGGGGGAAAGAGTGTTTAGTAGCCAGAAATAATTACAGTGCTG
>NW_016694741.1:0-957 GCF_001604755.1 Lepidothrix coronata
CTAGAAGACCTTCCAGTTTAGGTCTTTGCTGTTGATTCCCATGTTTTTCTGCATGGAAAGCAATGTCCAAATTGGGAAGGCTGGTCTGTCTGTCTGTCTGTCCAGCTGCTTGGCCTCTCTGTAGCACAGCTCTGAGCTGTCTGCCAGCACATCCTGGTCAGGCCAAAAGCAGCTCTTCATTGGAACAGAGATTCCCACTCTATGGAAGAGATCTTGAAATTTGATTTCTGCTTGTATAGCTTTTGCCTGTATTTCTATTATTTCCCTCTGCCTTCAGGATTTTAAAAATCTTGATCTTTAATGCTTTCCTTCCAAATTCTCTGAAGTCCCTGGGAAGTAGATGTAGGGAAGAGTGGCTCTTCCCTGGGAAAGGCAGACTGCTCCAGTGCCACGCCTTTTCCTAACAGAACATCATCCTTCCTTTGCTGACAGTCAGGCCCTGTCACGCTCTCATAATTCCAGTTATCAATCTCTCTTTTCCAGCTTAACCCGTGGAAGTGAATCCACAGCTATGGCAAGTCCTTCTCTGTTAACACACTGTTTTTTATCTCCTCTAGAAGAAGATTCTGGTGACTTTAAATGCTGAACACTGAGGATTCCCCAGAAGTCTGGACTTGGGAAGATGCTGGGATTTGTTATTACTTTTTAGTGGCTTTGTGCTTTTACTGCCTGCACTGTTGCTGTCATTTACTCAGCTTAGTTTGCATGAAGCCTTTCCAGTGGGATGGAGCCCAGCAAGAAAAAACTTCATGAGGAGATATCCCAGATCTGGGAAATCACTCGATATCACAAAGCCAAGTGAAATGAGTTCTCCAGAGGCTGATTCCAAATCGCACCAGCTGCTGCTTTGGTCCACAGAACCACACACTGGTTTACCAGCACATGGTTTGGACCCTCCTTTCAAATTTTGCAACCCCCACCAGAATTATCCAGGGCATTGGAATGGCAGCTGATTCT
>NW_016694742.1:0-955 GCF_001604755.1 Lepidothrix coronata
AACTGGGACCAAACTGGGACTGAACTGGGTCCGAACTGGGACTAAACTGGGGCCAAACTGGGGCCAAACTGGGGCGGAACTGGGGCCAAACTGGGGTCAAACTGGGACCAAACTGGGCCCCTCCCCCCTCCCCTCCCCCCGCGGTCGAAAGGGCCCCAAAAACCCCCAATTTTGGGTCATTTCGGGGCCTTTTGGGGGCGAAAAAAAAACCCGGGAATTTTGGGTTAAAAAATGGGAATTTTGGTGTAAAAAAATGGGAATTTTTGGTGTAAAAAATGTGAATTTTCATTAAAAAAATGTGAATTTTTAGTGTAAAAAATGTGATTTTTTTAAAGTAAAAAATGTGAATTTTTGGTGTCAAAAATGTGAATTTTCATTAAAAAAATGCGAATTTTTAAAGTAAAAAATGGGAATTTTAATTAAAAAAATGCGAATTTTTAAAGTAAAAAAAATGCGAGTTTTTGGTGTAAAAAATGTGAATTTTCGAAGTAAAAAAATGGGAATTTTTAAAATAAAAAAATGCGAATTTTTGGTGTAAAAAATTGTGAATTTTTGGTGTAAAAAAATGTGAATTTTTCGGTTAAAAAATGGGAATTTTTGGTGTTAAAAAATGTGAATTTTCATTAAAAAAATGTGAATTTTTAAAGTAAAAAAAAGGTGAATTTTGGTGTAAAAAATGTGAATTTTCAAAGTAAAAAAATGGGAATTTTTAAAGTAAAAAAAAAAGCGAATTTTTGATGTAAAAAATGGGAATTTCGAGTAAGAAAAAACCGCGAATTTTGGTGATAAAAAATGGGAATTTTTAAAGTAAAAAATGGGAATTTTTAAGGTAAAAAATGTGAATTTTTAAAGTAAAAAAAATGCGAATTTTGGGGTTAAAAAATGGGAATTTTGGTGTCCAAAATGCGAATTTTTATAAAGTAAAAAAATGTGAATTTTTGGTGTAAAAAATGTG
>NW_016694743.1:0-955 GCF_001604755.1 Lepidothrix coronata
GACCCCATGCTGGCCGCCTGCCCCACGCACCACGTGCACACCGGGGTCAGCACGTACTGCATCGTGTCGTAGATGGCCAGGCCGGAGGTCACCGAGCCCCCTGGGGGGGGGCACGGGGGTCAGGAGGGCACCCCAGGGCACCCAGAGCCCCCCAAACCTCGCCCGAGACTCCTGGAACGTTCCCGACCTCCCAAACCTCCCACACCCCCCAAATAGTCCCAATGTCCCCCTCCAGGGCCTTCAACCCCCAGGTGACCAGGCTGGGGGTCACTGAGACCCCTGGGGGGGGCACGGGGGTCAGGAGGGCGCCCCAGGGCACCCAAAGGTCCCCCGGGACCCCCAAACCTCCCCCGAGACTCCTGGAACGTTCCCAACATCCCAAACCTCCCACACCCCCCAAATAGTCCCAATGTCCCCCCCCAGGGCTTTCAACCCCCAGGTGACCAGGCTGGGGGTCACTGAGACCCCTGGGGGGGGCACAGGGGTCAGGAGGGCACCTCAGGGCACCCCCGGGCACCCAAAACTCCCCCGGGACCCCCAAAGCTCCCTAAACCTCCTCTGAGACTCCTGGAATGTTCCCAACATCCCAAACCCCCCCCTGGGACCCCCAACCCCCAGAGTGGCCAGGCTGAGACCCCTGGGGGGGGCACAGGGGTCAGGAGGGCACCCCAGGGCACCCCCGGGCACCCAAAGCTCCCCTGGGACCCCCAAAACTCCCCAAACCTCCCCTGAGACCCCTGGAATGTTCCCAACGTCCCAAACCTCTCAAACAATCCCAATGTCCCCCTCTGGGACCCCCAACCCCCAGGTGACCAGGCTGGGGGTCACTGAACCCCCTGGGGGGGGCACGGGGGTCAGGAGGGCGCCCCAGGGCACCCCCGGGCACCCAAAACTCCCCCGGGACCCCCAAACCACCCTCGGGACCCCCAAACCTCCCAAACAAGTCCCAACATCC
>NW_016694744.1:0-954 GCF_001604755.1 Lepidothrix coronata
GGCGAGGCTGGAGGGGGCACCGGGGGGGGCACCGAGGAGGGTACCGGGGGGGGCACCGGAGGGGGCACCGGGGGGGGCACTGGAGGCCATGCTGTGCCCCCCCCTCGTCGGGAGCTCGTCCCGCGGGGCCCTGAGGGCGGGGAGGGGACAGTGACGGTGACACAGGCGGGGACAGCCCCCCCCGGGCCCCCCAAATCTCACCTGCCCGCGGCCTCGGGGCTCCCCCGGAGCAGAAGAGCTGGAAAAGGGAAAAGGGGGGGGGGGACGACACAAAACAGGGGGTGAGTCGGGGGGGGTTTGGGGGGCGCGGCCCATTCGTGTCACACCGGGAGGGGTCCTGCCCTGGGGACACGGCCCGGGGGGACACAGAGTTTGGGGACAGCCCGGGGGGGACACAGAGCTTGGGAGAGCCGGGGGGGGACACAGTTTGGGGACAGCCTGGGGGGACACAGAGTTTGGGGACAGCCCAGACCTGGGGGGACACAGAGCTTGGGGAGAGCCCGGGGGGGGCACAGAGTTTGGGGACAGCCTGGGGGGACACAGAGCTTAGGACAGCCCAGACCAGGGGGGACACAGAGCTTGGGGACAGCCTGGGGGGACACAGTCTGGGGACAGCCTGGGGGGACACAGAGCTTGGGGAGAGCCCGGGGGGGACACAGAGCTTGGGGACAGCGTGGGGGGACACAGAGTTGGGGAGAGCCCAGACCTGGGGGGACACAGAGCTTGGGGACAGCCTGGGGGGACACACAGAGTTTAGGGACAGCCCGGGGGGGACACAGAGCTTGGGGACAGCCTGAGGGGACACAGAGCTTGGGGACACGACCCGGGGGGACACAGAGCTTGGGGACAGCCCAGACCAGGGGGGACACAGAGCTTGGGGACAGCCCAGACCAGGGGGGACACAGAGTTGGGGAGAGTCCGGGGGGGACACAGTTTGGGGACAGCCTGGGGGGA
>NW_016694745.1:0-954 GCF_001604755.1 Lepidothrix coronata
CCCCCGGGACAGGGGACACCCCTCGGGACAGGGAACACATCGCCAGGGACCCCCGGGACAGGGGACATCCCCCGGGACAGGGGACACCCCCCGGGACAGGGGACACATCGCCACGGACCCCCCGGGACAGGGGACACATCGCCAGGGACAGGGGACACATCGCCAGGGACCCCCGGGAATTGGGGACACCCCCCGGGACAGGGGGCAACCCCCAGGAGAGGGGACACATCACCAGGGACCCCCGGGACAGGGGGCAACCCCCGGGACAGGGGACACCCCCGGGACAGGGGACACATCGCCAGGGACCCCCGGGACAGGGGGCACCCCCCGGGATAGGGAACACATCGCCAGGGACCCCCGGGAATTGGGGACACCCCCCGGGACAGGGGGTAACCCCCGGGACAGGGGACACATCGCCAGGGACCCCCCGGGACAGGGGACACATCGCCAGGGACCCCCGGGACAGGGGACAACCCCCGGGACAGGGGACACATCGCCAGGGACCCCTGGGAATTGGGGACACCCCCCGGGACAGGGGACACATCGCCAGGGACCCCCGGGACAGGGGACACCCCCGGGAGAGGGGACACATCGCCAGGGACCCCCCGGGACAGGGGACACATCGCCAGGGACCCCCGGGAATTGGGGACAACCCCCGGGACAGGGGACACATCGCCAGGGACCCCCGGGACAGGGAACAACCCCCGGGACAGGGGGCAACCCCCCGGGACAGGGGACACATCACCAGGGACCCCCGGGACAGGGGACACATCGCCAGGGACCCCCGGGAATTGGGGACAACCCCAGGGGGAGGGCAGGGACCCCCGGGAATGGGGGACACCCCCACGGGGACACTGCAGTGACACCGGGGGGGGACATCGCCAGGGACCCCCCGGGACAGGGGACAACCCCCGGGGAGAGGGCAGGGACCCCCGGGAATGGGGGACACTGGGA
>NW_016694746.1:0-952 GCF_001604755.1 Lepidothrix coronata
ACACCAGTGACACCAGTAACACCCGCTGGGCTGGGGAGGGGACTGGGACGGGACTGGGACGGGACTGGGACGGGACTGGGACGGGACTGGGACAGAGACCAGTGACACCAGTGACGGACACCAGTGACACCAGTGACGGGACTGGGACGGGACTGGGACAGACACCAGGGACACCAGTGACGGACACCAGTGACACCAGTGACACCAGTGACGGGACAGGGACGGGACTGGGACCAGTGACACCAGTGACGGACACCAGTGACACCAGTGACGGGACAGGGACTGGGACAGGGACCAGTGGCACCAGTGACACCAGTGACACCAGTGACGGACACCAGTGACACCAGCAAGGGACACCAGTGACACCAGTGACACCAGTGACACCAGCAAGGACACCAGTGACACCAGTGACACCAGTGACACCAGTGACTCCAGTGACACCAGTGACACCAGTGACACCAGCGAGGGACACCAGTGACACCAGTGACACCAGTGACACCAGCAAGGACACCAGTGACACCAGTGACACCAGTGACACCAGCAAGGACACCAGTGCTACCAGTGACACCAGTGACACCAGTGACACCAGTGACTCCAGTGACTCCAGTGGCACCAGTGACACCAGTGGCACCAGTGACACCAGTGACACCAGTGACGGACACCAGTGACACCAGTGACGGACACCAGTGACACCAGCAAGGACACCAGTGACACCAGTGACTCCAGTGACACCGGAGGCAGACACCAGTGACCCCAGTGACAGCAGGGACACCAGTGACACTCCTGACGGACACCAGTGACACCAGTGAGGGACATCAGTGACACCAGTGCCACCAGTGACAGAAACCAGTGACACCAGTGACACCAGTGGCACCAGTGAGGGACATCAGTGACACCGGTGACAGAAACCAGTGACACCAGTGGAATCAGTGACACCAGTGACACCAGTGAT
>NW_016694747.1:0-951 GCF_001604755.1 Lepidothrix coronata
CAGAGCCGAGGAGGAAGCGGCAGGAGAGCAGGAACAGGGAGCAAATCAAATATTTGAGAGTGTGGGGCCGTGTCCTGCCCCGTTCCTGGGCAGTGTTTGGTGTTCTTGGCTCGCTGGGTTCCTCCTGGGAACGGCCCTGCAGCCACCAGGAAGTTGGGAGAGCACAAGGAATAAAAAGAAAACCACCTTGGCACTCTTTTATTTTTTTTCCCCCCCCTCCCCTCTCCATCCTGTCCTTCCACATTCCTGCTCCTGGAGAGCAGAGGCAGCACAGCCCTGCAGCTTTTCATGCCTCAGGTTGTTTCTCTCTCCTGCTTTGGTGACCTGAGGCTCAGGAAAAACAAGGCAATTAATTTTTGCCCAAGTTTCCTTATTTTCCAACAATTTCCTTGTTTAAAGTCCACGTGGGAGAGCCCCTGGCTGGAGCCCAGCCTGGCTTTTGGGACCAGGGGCTGGAAGTCACCCAGCAGTTTAATTTTATACCGGTTTTAATATTTTTTCCTGGGGTTAAAACGCCCTCCAGGGCGGTGAAGTGAGACTCCAGGTCAGGCTGACACCTCTTTTTTCCTGGAGAACTCGCCTGGAAAAGGGAAAGCGGGAGGGCAGGGATGAAAGGTGGCTTTGTCCTCCCTCACGAGGAAGTGGAGAAGGCAAATAAAGGCTTGGAGTGTCTTTTATGGCTCCCAGGGCTGGGCCAGGCCCAGTGTCCAGATGCCCTGAGCAAACAGACGCCCTTGGGGGCTGGAAAAGCTTCCCTGGGGCAGGGCTGGGAATTCCCAGCCTGTTTCCCTCGGGAAGTGGCTCTGGCTGGAGGCTCCTGGTGGGTTTTGGAGCTGCCCTTGTTCTTCTCCACCCGGGGGAAGAGCAGCAAGAAGGGAATTTCCCCCTGGCTGGGGCAGTTTGGGGGGTGTTGGTGTCCCCAAAGTGGGACTTTGCATCCCACTGGGATCA
>NW_016694748.1:0-948 GCF_001604755.1 Lepidothrix coronata
GTGCCCAGGCTGCCCCAAAACTGCACCTCAAAGCCAAAGCTTATAGACTTTTTTTCCTGGTGCAAAGAGCTGCTGATCCCTTTTTTCAGCCCTACGCTGCAATGGCCGTTCCCACCTTTTAAAAAATTGAAAGTAAATTACGGTTCCGTCTAGACAAAAGGTGCCACCACAGAAAAGTCTTGCTACATAAGAAGTTCCGAAGCTGCACCAACAACTTCACCTGAAGCCTAAGCTTCCAGACTTTTTTTCCTGGAGAAAGAGCAGCTGTTCCCTTTTTTCTGCCCTGCGCTGCAATGGCCGGTCCGACCTCTTGGAAAATTTACTCTAAATGAAGATTCCTGCCAGACAAAAGGCGCCACCACAGAAAACTCTTGTTGCCCCAAAAGTTCCCAGACTACCCCAACAACTGCACCTCAAAGCCAAAGCTTTCAGGCTTTTTTCATGGTAGAAAGAGCTGCTGATCCCTTTTTTCTGCCCTGCGTTGCAATGGCCTGTCCCACTTCCTGGAAAATTTACTCTAAATGAAGATTCCTGCCAGACAAAAGATGCCACCACAGAAAAATCTTGCTGCCCAAGAAGTGCCCAGGCTTCCCCAAGAACTGCACCTCAAAGCCAAAGCTTCCAGACTGTTTTTCCTGGTGGAAAGAGCTCCTGTTCCTTTTTTTCAGGCCTGCTCTGCAACGGCCGGTCCCACCTCTTAGAAAATTGAATCAAAATGAAGATTCCTGCCAGACCAAAGATGCCACCACAGAAAAATCTTCCTGCTCAAAAAGTGACCAGGCTGCACCAACTAGACTTGAAACCAAAGCTTCCAGACTTTTTTCCTGGTGGAAAGAGCTGCTGTTCCTTTTTGTCTGCCCTGCGCTGCAATGGCCGGTCCCACCTCCTGGAAAATTTACTCTAAATGAAGATTCCTGCCAGACAAAAGGTGCCACCACAGAAAACTCT
>NW_016694749.1:0-948 GCF_001604755.1 Lepidothrix coronata
TGGGAATGTCTGATGGTTGTCATGGTAACTGACTGTAGCAATGGGAATGTATGATGTTTGCCATGGTAACCAACTGTAGCAACACAACTGTATGGTGGTTGCCATAGTAACTGACCATTAAAGCTGGAATTCAAATGGTTGCCATGCTAACTGATCATAGCAACACAGTTGTATGATGGTTGCCATGGTAACTGATTGTAGCAGTGGACGTATGATGGTTGCCATGGTAACCAACCACAACAATGGAGATGTGTGATGGTTGACATGGTAACAGACCATAGCAAAGGGAATCTATGATGGTTGCCATGGTAACCAACTACAGCAATGGGAATGTGTGATGGTTACCATGGTAACTGACCATACCACTGAGACTGTATGGTGGTTACCATGGTAACCAACCATAACAGTTGGAATGTATGGTGGTTTTCATGGTATACTGGTTTTCATGGTAACTGACCGTAGCAACAGGAATGTATGATGATTGCCTTAGTAACTTACAATAGCAATGGGATTTTATGATGATTGCCATGGTAACTGACTGTAGGAATGGGAATGTATGATGGTTTCCATGGTAACCAACCGTAGCAATTGTATTGTATGTTGGTTGCCATAGTGACTGACCTTAGCAACGCGACTGTATGATGGTTGCCATGGTAACTGATAGTAGAAATGGGACTGTATGATGGTTGTCCGGGTAACTGACCATAGAAATGGCAATCTATGATGTTTGCTACGGTACCTGACAGTAGGAATGGGAATATATTATGGTTGCCATGGTAACCAACCATGGGAATGGTAATGTATAATGGTTGCCATGGTAACTGACTGTGGCAACGGGAACATATTATGGTTGCCATGATAACTGAGCATAGCAACGGGAATGTGTGATGGTTGCCATGATAACTGTGTGGCAATGCGAATGTATGATATTTGTCATGGTAACTGACC
>NW_016694750.1:0-948 GCF_001604755.1 Lepidothrix coronata
GTTCAGGAAGGCCTTCCGCTGCCTCGTGTTGAACCCCAGCACCTGGGGGGCACAGGGGGGTCAGGGAGTGTCAGAGGGGCACAGGGGGGGTCGGGGGGGCACAGGGGGCTCAGGGGGGCACAGGTACCTGGGCACCCCCCACCCTGTCCCCCAGATCATCAGGAACACCTTGCGCTGACGGGTGTTGAACCCCAGCACCTGGGGGGGCACAGGGGGGCATAAGGGGGGTCAGGGGGGGCACAGGTACCTGGGCACACCCCCCACCCTGTCCCCCAGATCATCAGGAACACCTTGTGCTGACGGGTGTTGAACCCCAGCACCTGGGGGGCACAGGGGGGTCAGGGGGGCACAGGGGGGTCAGGGGGGCACAGGTACCTGGGCACACCCCCACCCTGTCCCCCAGCACATCACAGAGTTCAGGAACACCTTGTGCTGATGGGTGTTGAACCCCAGCACCTGGGGGGCACAGAGGGGTCAGGGGGTGTCAGAGGGGCACAGGGGGGCACGGGGGGCACAGGTATCTGGACAACCCCCCCCCTGTCCCCCAACCAGGGGGACACCGGGGTCCAGGTGGCCCCTGATCCCCCCACACTGGGGATCCCCCCACACTTTGGGGTCCCAGGGGCTTCGGGGGGGTCCCAGGTGGCTCTGGGACACTCCCTCAGTCTGTCCCCCAACCAGGGGGACCCGGGGGGTCCAGGGGATCCCTGATCCCCCCCATCAGGGACCCAGGGGGGCTTTGGGGGGGTCTCAGGTGGCTTTGGGGCACCCCCTCAGCCTGTCCCCCAACCAGGGGGACATGGGGGGTCCAGGGGACCTCTGATCCCCCCCCATCAGGGACCCAGGGGTTTTGGGGGCTCCCAGGGGTTTTGGGGGGCTCCCAGGGGTTTTGGGGGGTCCCAGGGGCTTTAGGGGGCTCCCAGGGGTTTTGGGGGGTCCCAGGGGCTT
>NW_016694751.1:0-947 GCF_001604755.1 Lepidothrix coronata
TTTTCCCCTCCTCCATTTCTTTTAAACCCACTCAGTGTCATTTCTGAGGTCCGTGCGGGTAGAGCTGAGGGCTGGAAGTTTCCTGGTGCCTTTCTGGACGGTTTCTTTAACCCCGTAGGCCCCACGCTTATGATTTGTGCATGAAATATGGGAGGAAATTGTGTCTGGAGAAGTGGGTTTCCCGTTCGGTGTGTGTCTATGCAGACGTGTTTGGTGTATTAAAGGGATGACTTCACGTTCAGTTCAGCTGAAGGAGATATCACCACGTCTCCATTGAAGTACAGTGTAGCTTGCTCTGCTGTTAATCAGGTAGCTCTCCAAAGAGCAGTAAATATTTACCAGTTAAAGTCTTCATGCTGCGAGAAAGTACTTGTTTGATGTTTATTTTTATGGATTTAAGATTGCTAAAAGCTACTTAATAAATTATACCATGGCTAGTCCTGAATGGGGAAACGTGCCTCTTTGAATTCTCCATCATATGCAGGAAGAGTAAAATTAATATTCATTATAGGCGCAAAAGAAAGAGAATGAGTATTTTTAGGCGAAAAAAAAAAGGAGAGAAAATGAAGGCTGCGACTATTTCATTATTTTACCTCCTTTTTTTTTAGCAACCCCCTTGAATGGGCTCTTTATTGTAATTGTCCCTCCCCAATTGAGCACCCCACTGAGCTGTTGTATCTTTTTACAACCCCTAACAACTCGCACCAGTAACACAATTACCACCAGATATTTATAACGAGAAATTACTTTTCCATTTTCACCCGCGACGATTTCAAATAAATACATGGGGACGCATAAATAAATAAATAAGTGGGCCGGGGGGTGGCGGGGGGGGGGAGAGAGGGGGACAGGGGGCTCAGGATTTCGGGAGGGGGGAACACACGGGGGGGCGGGGGGGGTTGGGGGGGGGCGGTGGCGGGGGGGGGGAGAGTGTTAATCTTTTTTGG
>NW_016694752.1:0-946 GCF_001604755.1 Lepidothrix coronata
CCCCCAGAGACACCCCAGACCCCCCAGAGACCCCCAGGGACACCCAGACATACCCAGAGACCCCCCAGACCCCCATGTTGGCTCCGGGGGTCTCTGGGGGTCCCTGGGCATCTCTGGGGGTCTCTGGGTGCCCCGGGATTGCTCTGGGGGTCTCTGGGGGTCTCTGGGGGTCTCTGGGTGCCCCAGGTTGGCTCCGGGGGTCTCTGAGGGTCTCTGGGGGTCCCTGAGTCCCCCACTGATTCCAGGGTGTGCCAGGTTGGCTCTGAGGGTCTCTGGGGGTCTCTGGGGGTCTCTGGGGGTCTCTGGGTGCCCTGGGATTGCTCTGGGGGTCTCTGGGCTCCCCAGGATTGCTTGGGGGGTCTCTGGGGGTCTCTGGGTTCCCTGGGTTGGCTCTGAGGGTCTCTGGGGGTCTCTGGGGGTCCCTGAGCCTCCCACTGATCCCGGGGTGCCCTGGGTTGGCTCCAGGGGTCTCTGGGGGTCTCTGGGTGCCCCGGGTTGGCTCTGGGGGTTCTTGGGCATCTCTGGGGGTCTCTGGGTGCCCCGAGTTGGCTCCAGGGATCTCTGGGGGTCTCTGGGGGTCTCTGGGTTCCCCAGGATTGCTCTGGGGGTCTCTGGGGGTCTCTGGGGGTCTCTGGGTGCTCCGAGTTGGCTCCAGGGATCTCTGGGTGTCCCAGGATTGCTCTGGGGGTCTCTGGGGGTCTCTGGTTGCCCCAGGATTGCTCTGGGGGTCTCTGGGGGTCTCTGGGTGCTCCGAGTTGGCTCCAGGGATCTCTGGGTTCCCCAGGATTGCTTTGGGGGTCTCTGGGTTCCCCAGGATTGCTCTGGGGGTCTCTGGGGGTCTCTGGGGGTCTCTGGGTGCTCCGAGTTGGCTCCAGGGATCTCTGGGGGTCTCTGGGTGCCCCAGGATTGCTCTGGGGGTCTCTGGGTGTCTCTGGGGGTCTCTGGG
>NW_016694753.1:0-946 GCF_001604755.1 Lepidothrix coronata
CAAAACGGGGGAAAAAAAAAACAAAACAACAAAAAAACACCAAAAAATCCAAAAACACACACACAAAAAAAAGCCAATCAAAAAACCCACAAAGAACCCAACACAAAACAAAACTAAAAAAACCCCAAACAAACAAAAAACCACAAAAAAACCCACAAAAAAACAACAAAAAAACCCCACAAAAAACCCAAACCCAAAACAAAACAAAAAACAAACAAACAAAAACCCACAAAAAAACCAAAAAACCGAGACAAAAAAAAACAGAAAAAAAAACACAACAAAAAAAACCCAAAACAAACAAACACAAACAACAAAAAAAACCACAAAAAACCCACAAAAACACACACACAAAAAAAACCCCAAACCACACACACAAAAAAAACCCAAACAAAAAACCAAACAAAAACCATAAAAAACCCACCAAAAAACCACACACAAAAAACCCCAAAAACACACACAAAAAAAACCCCTCAAAAAACCTAATCAAAAAAACACAAAAAAACCAAACCAAACCAAACCAAACAAAAAAATCCAAACAAAAAAACACAAAAAAACCACACAAAAAAAAAACAGAAAAAAAAACAAACAAAAAATTACAAAAAACCCAAAACAAACAAACACAAACAAACAAAAAAAAACCCACAAAAAAACCCACAAAAAAACCACACACACAAAAAAAACCCCAAAAAAACACACACACACAAAAAACCTTAAAACAAACAAAAAAAAACCCAAAAAAACCCCCAGGTTTTGTAGTGTTTGCGATCTCCCTAATCCAGAGCACATTTCCCAAGGACATTCAAGGACAGGGGAATATTTTACCCAGGGCAGGCCACGTCTTCTTTTATTTTGGTTTTTTTTTCCTTTCATCTGAAGGATTTGGAGCCCAAGCCAGAGTGGCTCCTGCTCTTATTAATTATTATTAATTATTAATTCTAACCTTCAG
>NW_016694754.1:0-946 GCF_001604755.1 Lepidothrix coronata
GGTGTCCCCCAAGGTCCCCAGGGTGTCCCCAGGGTGTCCCCAGGGTGTCCCCAAGGTCCCCTCGGTGTCTCCAGAGTGTCCCCAAGGTGTCCTGAGGGTCCCCAGGGTGTCCCCAACATCCCCAAGGTGTCCCCAAGATGTCCTGAGGGTATCCAAGGTGTCCTGAGGGTCCCCAAGGTGTCCCCAGGATGTCCCTGATGTCCTCAGGGTGTCCCCACAATGTCCCCTGGGTGTTCCCAGTGTCCCCAAGGTGTCCTCAGAGTGTTCCCAGTGTCCCCAAAGTGTCCCCAGGGCATCCCCAGTGTCCCCAAAGTGTCCCCAAGGTGTCCCCAGGGTGTCCTGAGGGTCCCCTTGGAGTCCCCAATGTCCCCAAGGTGTCCCCAGAGCGTCCCTAATATCCCCAAGGTGTCCCCAGGGTGTTCCCAGAGCATCCCCAGTGTCCCCAAGGTGTCCCCAGGGTGTCCCCAGGGTGGCCTGAGGGTCCCCTTGGTGTCCCCAAGGTCCTCAGGGTGTCCCCAGGGTGTCCCCAAGATGTCCTGAGGGTCCCCAAGGTGTTCCCAACGTCCCCAAGGTGTCCCCAGGATGTCCCTGATGTCCCCAGGGTGTCCCCAGGGTGTCCCTAAGATGTCCTGAGGGTCCCCAGGGTGTCCCCAACGTCCCCAAGGTGTCCCCAGGATGTCCCTGATGTCCCCAGGGTGTCCCCACAATGTCCCCAGGGTGTCCCCAGGGTGTCCCCAGGGTGTCCCCAGAGGGTCCCCAATGTCCCCAAAGTGTCCCCAAGATGTCCTGAGGGTCCCCAAGATGTTCCCAATGTCCCCAGGGTGTCCCCAGGGTGTCCCCAATGTCCCCAATGTCCCCCCAAATGTCCCCCAATGTCCCCCCGATGTCCCCTCAGATGATCAAGACCCGCAGCTCCCGAGTCCCGGCGCTGGCCCAGTTCATCCGG
>NW_016694755.1:0-945 GCF_001604755.1 Lepidothrix coronata
CTTTTCTGCGGAGCAATTAAACTCACTGCGCATGCGCCGATCCCTTGTCCGCGGAGCCATTACACTGACTGCGCATGCGCCAACCGGTTTCCTTTTGCCCTTACTTACCACGTGACGCGCGACTTTAGGCAAGAAATGCGCATGCGCTGTTTGCCGCCATCTTGCCCTTTTTCTTTTTTTGTGTCTCGGTGCTTCGTGGCTCGTACTGCGCATGCGTTGCCTTTTTTTCCTCGCACTTCCGCTTCTTTTTTCGCTGACGTCACTCCGCCAGTCGCGGCGCATGCGCAGTAGCGGCGGCGCGGCGGCAAAGGCTCTTCCCGCCCCCGTTTTATTTTTTTTTTTTTAAATTTTTACTTTATCTTTTTTTTTATTATTTTATATCTTTTTGTTTTAATTTGTTTACTTCTATTTTTATTTTTTATTTCGTATTTTTTTTCTGGATTTTATTCCCTTTTTTTCACTTCCTTTTTATTTTTTTTTTATTTATTGATGTTGCATTTGTTTATTTATATTTATATTTTCTATATTTTTTTACTCAATTTCTTGAATTTATTTTTTCAAGTTTATTTTTGTTGTATTTATTGTATTTTATATTTTTCTATTTTTTATTTCTTTTTTTACTTTGTTTTTATTTTTTATTTATTTTTGTTGTATTTATTTATTAATGTTGGATTTGTTTCTTTTATATTTATAGTTTCTATAATTTTTACTCAATTTTTTTACTTTATGTTTATTTTTCGAATTTAATTTTGGTTTTATTTATTGTATTTTATATTTTTCTATTTTTTTACTTTGATTTTATTTTTTAATTTATTTTTGTTGTATTTATTTATTAATGTTGCATTTATTTCTCTTGATTTTTGCTGCCCCAAAAATCACCAGTTTAGCCCCCAAAATCACCACTTTAGCCCCCAAAAAAATCCCCAGTTTTGCCCCAAATCCCCC
>NW_016694756.1:0-944 GCF_001604755.1 Lepidothrix coronata
TCCACCACTTGAGGGGGTCCATCAACGGAGGGGCTTCCCCGCGGCTTGGGGGTCCAACTTTTGGACCACCCGGTGCCACCCACCCCCGTGTGCCCCCCAAACCCACACAGGTCCTGGGTGAACCTCTACTGCGTCCTGGCCAAGGGTGACCTGGGCTTCTACAAGGACGCCAAGGGCCACGCGGCCGGGACCACCCACGGCGGGGAGCCCCTGCTGAGCCTCCACCGCGCCACCAGCGAGGTGGCCAACGACTACAAGAAGAAGAAGAACGTCTTCAAGCTCAAGTAGGTCACGGGTCATCACGGGGGGGGGTCTCCAAAATTTGAGTCGTCCACCAAAAGGGTCGTTAACCCGACCAAAGACGGGGGGGGTCGCATCGAAAATGTCGTTCCACCCGAAATCGGGGTCGAGCGGCCGCGATTGTGGTCGACGCATCCAAAGGGTTGTTGGACACCACGAGGACGTTGGCGGCCACCAGAACCATCATTAGAACCTAAAACCATCATTAGAACCCAAAACCATCTTTGGAACCCTCGAAATCATCAATGAACTACCCAAAATCATCAACAAACAGCCCAAAACCATAATTAGAACCCTCAAAATCATTGACAGACAACCCAAAACCATCATCACCCACCCAAAACCATCATCAGAACCCTCAAAAACATCAATGAACAACTCAAAACCAGCATCAGCCCCCAAAACCATCATCAACCCCCTGAAACCATCATCAGAACCCTCAAAATCATCAATGAACAACTCAAAACCAGCATCATCCACCCCAAAACTGTCATCGACCCACCCCAAAACCATCATCAACCCCCAAAACCATCATCAATCCCCCAAAATCGTCATCAGAACCCTCAAAACCATCATCAACAATCAACCCAAAATCATCATCAGCCCCCAAAACCGTCATTAACACCCAAAACCATCATCAACCC
>NW_016694757.1:0-944 GCF_001604755.1 Lepidothrix coronata
CCTTTTTGGTGTCACCCCTTCTTGGTGTCACCTTGTCCTTGCTGTCACCTTCTTGATGTCACCTTCTGGGTGTCACCTTCTTGGTGTCACCTTCTTGGTGTCACCTTCTGGGTGTCACCTTGTCTTTGGTGTCACCTTCTGGGTGTCACCTTCTTGGTGTCACCTTCTCTTTGGTGTCACCTTCTCTTTGGTGTCACCTTCTTCGTTTCACCTTTTCCTTGGTGTCACCTTCACCTTGGTGTCACCTTCACCTTGGTGTCACCTTCTTGGTGTCACCTTGGTGTCACCTTCACCTTGGTGTCATCACTTCCTTGGTGTCACTTCCTTGGTGTCACCTTCTCCTTGGTGTCACCCTGTCCTTGGTGTCACCTTCTTGGTGTCACCTTCTTGTTGTCACCTTCTCCTTGGTGTCACCCCTTTCTTGTGTCACCCCTTCCTGGTGTCACCTTCTTGGTGTCACCCCTCCCTTGTGTCACCCTGCCCTTGGTGTCAACCCTTCCTTGGTGTCACCTTCACCTTGGTGTCACCTTCTTGGTGTCACCTTGGTGTCACCTTCACCTTGGTGTCACCACTTCCTTGGTGTCACCCCTTCCTTGATGTCACCTTCTCTTTGGTGTCACCTTCTTCGTTTCACCTTTTCCTTGGTGTCACCTTCACCTTGGTGTCACCTTCTTGGTGTCACCTTGGTGTCACCTTCACCTTGGTGTCATCACTTCCTTGGTGTCACCTCCTTGGTGTCACCTTCTCCTTGGTGTCACCCTGTCCTTGGTGTCACCTTCCTGGTGTCACCTTCTCCTTGATGTCACCTTCTTGGTGTCACCTTCTCTCAGTGTCACCTTCACCTTGGTGTCACCCTGTCCTTGGTGTCACCTTTTTGGTGTCACCTTCTTGGTGTCACCTTCTCCTTGGTGTCACCTTCTTGGTGTCACCTTCTTGGTGTCACC
>NW_016694758.1:0-942 GCF_001604755.1 Lepidothrix coronata
GACCCCCCCCTGCAACCATCCCGGGATCAGCCGGGCCGGGAATGAGCTCTGGGATCATCCGGGATCATCCCAAACACCCCCAAACCCCCCTGCAACCATCCCGGGGGCAGCCGGGAAAGAGCTCTGGGATCATCCGGGATCATCCGGGACCACCCAGGATCAGAGACACCCCCCCAGTACCCCCAGTGGATCCCCATCCAGGCTCTTCCCAAACACCCCCAAACCCCCCTGCAACCATCCCGGGGCCAGCCGAGCTGGGAATGAGCTCTGGGATCATCCGGGATCATCCCAAACACCCCGACCCCCCCTGCAACCATCCCGGGGGCAACCGGGAAAGAGCTCCGGGATCATCCGGGATCATCCCAAACACCCCGACCCACCCCCTGCAACCATCCCGGGGGCAGCCGGGCTGGGAAAGAGCTCTGGGATCATCCAGGATCATCCAGGATCAGGGACACCCCCCCAGTACCCCCAGCGGATCCCCAGTACCCCCAGGGGATCCCCAGTACCCCCAGTGGATCCCCAGTACCCCCAGTGGATCCCCATCCGGGCTCTTCCCAAACACCCCCGACCCCCCCTGCAACCATCCCGGGGGCAGCCGGACCGGGAAAGAGCTCTGGGATCATCTGGGATCATCCAGGATCAGGGACACCCCCCCAGTACCCCCAGTGGATCCCCAGTACCCCCAGTGGATCCCCATCCAGGCTCTTCCCAAACATCCCCAACCCCCCTGCAACCATCCCGGGATCAGCCAGGAAAGAGCTCTGGGATCATCCGGGATCATCTGGGATCAGGGACACCCCCCCAGTACCCCCAGTGGATCCCCAGTACCCCCAGTGGATCCCCAGTACCCCCGGTGGATCCCCAGTACCACCAGTGGATCCCCAGTACCCCCAGTGGATCCCCATCCAGGCTCTTCCCAACCCCCCCCAAACCCCCCTG
>NW_016694759.1:0-941 GCF_001604755.1 Lepidothrix coronata
GGTTTTACCCCAAAATTAGGTAGATTTTTATACCCTAAAATCGGATCTTTTTATCCCAAAATTAGATAGATTTTTATCCCCAAAATCAGATGATTCTACCCCAAAATTAGGTAGATTTTTATCTCCTAAAATCAGATGATTTTATCTCAAAATTGGATAGATTTTTATACCCCAAAATAAGATGTTTTTACCCCAAAATTAGGTAGATTTTTATACCACAATATCAGGTGGTTTTCCGCCAAAATTAGGTAGATTTTTATACCCTAAAATCAGGTGTTTTTCCCCCAAGACTAGATAGATCTTTATCTCCCAAATTTAGATGTTTTTACCCCAAAATTAGGTAGATTTTTATCCCCAAAATCAGGTGATTTTACCCCAAAATTAGGTAGATTTTTATTCCCTAAAATCAGGTGTTTTTACCCCAAAATTAGGTAGATTTTTATGTCCTAAAATCAGGTGGGTTTACCCCAAAATTAAGTAGATTTTTATCCCCTAAAATCAGATGTTTTTACCGCAAAATTAGGTAGATTTTTATTCTGTAAAATCAGGTGCTTTTCCCCCAAAATTAAGTAGATTTTTGTACCTTAAAATCAGATGGTTTTACCGCAAAATTAGATAGATTTTTATACCCCAAAATAAGATGTTTTTACCCCAAAATTAAATAGACTTTTAGACCCCAAAATCAGGTGATTTTACCCCAAAATTGGATAGATGTTTATCCCCCAAAATCAGTCGGTTTTACCCCAAAATTAGATAGATTTTTATACCTCAAAATCAGACGTTTTTACCCCAAAATTAGGTAAATGTTTATTCCTAAAATCAGGTGTTTTTACCCCCAAAACTAGGTATATGTTTTTTGCCCTAAACTGAGATGATTTTACCCCAAAATCAGGTAGAAAATCAGATGGTTTTACCCCAAAATTAGGCAAGTTTTTTAGGGT
>NW_016694760.1:0-940 GCF_001604755.1 Lepidothrix coronata
GTACTCCACGGAGCAGCTCCCCAGGACCCCCCAGGACCCCCCAGAACCCCCCAAACTCCCCCAGACCCTCCCAGGACCCCCCAGCCCCACCTGGGACCTGGTGGCCGCCGTAGGTGACGTTGAGGCTGTAGGTGCCGGGCTCATAGGGGATGTACTCCACGGAGCAGCTCCCGTCCTTGTTGTCCGTGCAGGACATCTTGGCCTCCGAGGGTCCCTCCACCGCCAGCCCCAGGCCCCCCGTGCCGGCACCCCTGGGTGGGGGGCACACGGGGGGGGTCAGGGGGGCACCCCCAGACCCCAGAGAACACGGGAGGAGACAAGGGAGGAAGAGGTTTGGGGTCCAGGGATGGTTGGGGGTCAGCAGGGAAAGGAATTGGGGGAGAGGAAGAGGTTTGGGGTCAGCAGGGAAAGGAATTGGGGGAGAGGAAGAGGTTTGGAATCTGGGGATGGTTTGGGGTCAGCAGGGGGAGGATTTGTATGGATCTGGGGTGTCCCTGAGTGGATTTGGGGTGTCCCTTGTGGGATCTGGGCTGCCCCTGGTGGGATTTGAGGTGTCTCTGGTGGGATTTGGGGTGTCCCTGGTGGGATCTGGGGTGTCCCCAGTGGGATCTGGGGTGTCCCTCATGGGATTTGGGGTATCCCTCGTGGGATCTGGGGTGTCCCTGGGTGGATTTGGGGTGTCCCCAGTGGGATCTGGGGTGTTCCTGGTGGGATTTGGGGTGTCCCCTGTGGGATCTGGGGTGTCCCTGGTGGGATCTGGGGTGTCCTTGGTGGGATTTGGGGTGTCCCCAGTGGGATCTGGGGTGTCCCTGGTGGGATTTGGGGTGTCCCTGGCGGAATCTGGGGTGTCCCTGGTGGGATTTGGGGTGTCCCTGGTGGGATCTGGGGTGTCCCTGGCGGGATCTGGGGTGTCCCTGGGTGGATTTGGGGTGTCCCTGGG
>NW_016694761.1:0-940 GCF_001604755.1 Lepidothrix coronata
TAAAATAAAATCAAAATAAAATAAAATTAAAATAAAATTAAAATAAAATAAAAAAGAAATAAAATAAGATAGAAATAAAATAAAATAAAAATAAAATAAAATTAAAATTAAATTAAAATAAAATAAAATTAAAATAAAATTAAAATAAAATAAAAAAGAAATAAAATAAGGTAGAAATAAAATAAAATTAAAATAAAATCAAAATCAAATGAAATAGAAATAAAATAAAAATAGAAATAAAATAAAATAAAAAAGAATAAAATAAAATGGAAATAACATAAAATAGAAATAAAATTAAAATAAAATTAAATTAAAATAAAATTAAAATAAAATAAAATTAAAATAAAATTAAAATAAAATCAAAATCAAATGAAATAGAAATAAAATAAAAATAGAAATAAAATAAAATAAAAAAGAAATAAAATAAAATGGAAATAAAATAAAATAGAAATAAAATAAAATAGAAATAAAATAGGAATAAAATAAAAATAGAAAAAAAATAAAATAGAAAAATAAAATAGAAATAAAATAAAATTAAATTAAAAGAGAAATAAAATAAAATAGAAATAAAATAAAATAGAAATAGAGATAAAATAAAAATAGAAATAAAATAAAAATAAAAATATAGAAAATAAAAATAGAAAATAAAAATAGAAGAAAAAGGGAAATAAAAATACAAAATTAAAATAAAGAAATTGAAATAAAATAAAATAAAAAGAAAAGAAAAGAAAAGAAAATAGAAATAAAATAAAAATAGAAATAGAAATAAAATAAAATAGAAATAAAATAAAAATAGAAATAAAATTAAATTAAATTAAGAGAAATAAAATAAAATAGAAATAAAATAAAATAGAAATAAAATCAAAATAGAAATAAAATAAAATAGAAATAAAATAAAAATAGAAATAAAATAAAAACAGAAATAAAATAAAATAGAAAT
>NW_016694762.1:0-939 GCF_001604755.1 Lepidothrix coronata
GGGTTTGGGGGGTCTTGGAGTGGTCTGGGGGGGAGTTTAGGGTGTCCCTGGAGGGTCCTTGGGTGGGAGTTGGGGTTCCCTGGGGGTTCCTGGCGGGGGGGTGGGTTGGGGGGGGTCCCTGTGCGGTCGGGGCGTTTGGGGGGTCCTGGGTGGAGGTTTTGGGGGGGTGGTCCCTGTGCAGGTGATCTGGGTGTGTGACCCCCCCCTTTTTGTGTGTCCCCCCCAGGCCGTGATCCAGAACCCCTTCAGCAACGGGGGCAGCCCCGGCAGCGAGGGGGGGGCCGAGGCCCGGTTCACCTGGGGGGGGGAGGGGGCCGTGGCCGTGCAGGCCGACCCCGCCCTGGCCCAGGCTGGAGGTAACGGGGGACCCCACACCTGGGGGGGGACCCCACACCTGGGGGGGGACCCTGCACCTGAGGGGGGACCCTGCACCTGAGGGGGGACCCCACACCTGAGGGGTGACCCCACACCTGGGGGGGGACCCCACACCTGAGGGGGGACCCCACACCTGGGGGGACACCCCACACCTGGGGGGGGACCCTGCACCTGAGGGGGGACCCCACACCTGAGGGGTGACCCCACACCTGGGGGGGGACCCCACACCTGAGGGGGGACCCCACACCTGAGGGAAAACCCCCATAACTCGGGGGGGAACCCACACCTGGGGGGGGAACCCACACCTGGGGGGGGACCCCACACCTGGGGGGGCTCAGGTGTCTCGGGGGGGCACCCAGGTGTGTGACCCCTCCCCTCCCCCAGGTCAGTTCTACGTGATGATGACCCCCCAGGATGTGCTGCAGGCAGGGGGGGCCCAGCGCAGCCTCGCCCCCCATGGGCACCCCTACTCACCGTGAGTGCACCTGGGACACACCTGGGGCAGTTGGGGGGCACCTGGAATACCTGGGGGCACCTGGGGGACACCTGGGACACACCTGGGGC
>NW_016694763.1:0-939 GCF_001604755.1 Lepidothrix coronata
AAAATATACTTTATAAATATATGTGATATAGCTAAAAATATACTTTATAAATAGATGTTATATATCTGAAAATATACCTTATAAATACATGTTATATATCTGAAAATATACCTTATAAATACATGTTATATATCTAAAAATATACCTTATAAATACACGTTATATATCTAAAAATGCACTTTATAAATACGTATGATATATCTAAAAATACACTTTATAAATGTATGTTATATAGCCAAAAATATACTTTATAAATACATGTTATATATCTAAAAATATACTTTATAAATATACCTTATATATCTAAAAATACACTTTATAAATATGTTATATATCTAAAAATATACCTTATAAATACATGTGATATACCTAAAAATGCACTTTATAAACCCATTTATAACAGGCACAAATCGCCCAAATTCCCCAACCCCCCCAAATTCCCTGCGGGGTTTTTTTTTGGGGGGGGGGGGAGAATTTGGGGACCCCCCTGACCCCCCCCTGTGCCCCCCCCAGAGCCCGAGGAACCCCCCGAGAGGGGCCACGAGAAGGAGGAGCCGCCGCGGGATCAGCGGGATCGGGATCGAGATCGGGATCAACGGGATCAGAGGGATCAGAGGGATCAACGGGATCAACGGGATCAGCGGGATCGGGATCAGAGGGATCGGGATCAGCGGGATCGGGAGCGGGAGCGACGCTTCCACCGGCGCGAGGAGCTGGCGCCGTACCCCAAGGGCAAGAAAGGTGGGGGGGGCCCCGAGATTTTTGGGGTTCCACGGGATTTTTGGGGGGTTCTTTGGGATTTTTGGGGGGTTCTCCAGGATTTTTGGGGGTTCCCCTGAGATTTTTGGAGGTTTCCCCGGGATTTTTGAGGGGCTCCCCAAAATTTCAGGTGGGGTCCCCTGGGATTTTAGGGGGGTCCTTAGGGATTTTTTGGGGGTT
>NW_016694764.1:0-936 GCF_001604755.1 Lepidothrix coronata
CCAGGGCCACCTCCACCCCCTGGGCTTCTGTCACCGGGCCCTTCCGGCCCATCACCTGAGGGGACAAACTCCTGTCACCCCCCTGTCACCTCACGACACACCCCTGTCACCCCAGGGCCACCTCCACCCCCTGGGCCTCCGTCACCGGGCCCTTCCAGCCCATCACCTGAGGGGACACGGCCCTGTCACCCCCCTGTCACCTACTCCTGTCACCCCAGGGCCACCTCCACCCCCTGGGCCTTTGTCACCGGGCCTTTGAGGCCCATCACCTGAGGGGACAAACTCCTGTCACCCCCCTGTCACCTACTCCTGTCACCCCAGGGACACCTCCACCCCCTGGGCCTCCACAACCGGGCCCTTCCGGCCCATCACCTGAGGGGACAAACTCCTGTCACCCCCCTGTCACCTACTCCTGTCACCCCAGGGACATCTTCACCCCCTGGGCCTCCGTCACCGGGCCTTTGAGGCCCATCACCTGAGGGGACAAAGTCACCACTGTCACCCCCCTGTCACCCCCCTGTCACCTCAGGGCCACCTCCACCCCCTGGGCCTCCGTCACGGGCCCCTTCCGGTCCATAACCTGAGGGGACACGGCCCTGTCACCCCCCTGTCACCCCATCAGGCCCTTCCGGCCCATCACCTCAGGGGACACAGCCCTATCACCCCCCTGTCACCTACTCCTGTCACCCCAGGGCCACCTCCACCCCCTGGGCCTCTGTCACCGGGCCCTTCCGGCCCATCACCTGAGGGGACAAACTCCCGTCACCCCCCTGTCACCTACTCCTGTCACCCCAGGGACATCTTCACCCCCTGGGCCTCTGTCACCGGGCCTTTGAGGCCCATCACCTGAGGGGACCCGGCCCTGTCAGCCCCGTCACCCAGTCCTGTCACCCACCCCTGTCACCCCCTTGGCACCCCAGGGCCACCTCTGGGGGG
>NW_016694765.1:0-935 GCF_001604755.1 Lepidothrix coronata
TCATTGAGTGGGAGGGTTCTTCTCTCGTTTTTACCACTTTTTCCTCACAAGCGACATCATTTTATCCCCTTTTCCCTCAAAAAATCCCTGTTTTATCCCGAATTTCTTTCCTACTCATAATCTTAAGCTGCTTTCCTCTCACAAATAACGTGATTTTATCCCTTTTACCCTCAAAAAGTCCCCATTTCTCCACCAATTTTTCTCAAGACCCAAATCCACGCTCTTTTTTCTGTCCCAATCGACGCTATTTATGCCAGTTTTTCCTCAGAAACAGCATTGTTTTGGTTTTGCCACTTTTCCCTCCGAAGTTCTACCAAAACACCCTTTTATCCCTCAGAAACTCGCCTTTTCTCCCTCATTTTTCTCCAGGACACCATTTTAAGCCGCTTTTCCCTCAAAAATGTCACCGTTTTATCCCCAATTTGCCCCCGAAAATGTCACCATTTTATCCCCAGTTCCCCCCAAAATGTCACCATTTTATCCCACTTTTCCCTCACAAACGTCACCGTTTTATCCCACTTTTCCCTCAAAAGTATCATTTTATGCTCAATTTCCCGTTCAGACACAATTTTAATCCGCTTTTCCCTCAAAAGCGCCACTATTTTATCCCCCTTTTCCCTCACGAACGGCGCCATTTTGCCCCCATTTTTTCCCAGTTTCCCCCGTTTTTCCCCGATTTCCCGATTTCCCCCCGTTTCCCCCCCTGACTCCCCCCTTTTCTCTCCCCAGGACGACCCTTCCCCGGACGCCGTTTCGGCCGTTTCTCCTCCTCCCTCCCCCCCGGACGCCATTTCGTCCCCGTTTCCCCTCACGGACGACGCCATTTTGTCCCCCTCAGGCGCCATTTTGTGCCCCCAATCCACCAGTTCCTCCCCCAAATCCACCCTTTCCTCCCCCCAGTCCACCATTTCCTCCTCCTCAGACACCGATTCCTC
>NW_016694766.1:0-934 GCF_001604755.1 Lepidothrix coronata
TCCGGGGCTGCTCCAGGAACCGCAGCTCTGGGGGGGGACAGGGGGGGGTCAGGGAACCCCAAAAAACACCCTCCGGGACCCCCAAAACCAACCGGGACCCCCAAACACCCTCAGGGACCCCTAAAATCAACTGGGACCCCCAAACCCCCCCCACGGCCCCGCTCGTGTTCCGGGGCTGCTCCAGGAACCGCAGCTCTGGGGGGGGACAGGGGGGGTCAGGGAACCCCAAAAAACACCCTCCGGGACCCCCAAAACCAACCGGGACCCCCAAACACCCTCAGGGACCCCCAAAACCAACCGGGACCCCGAAAACCAACCGGGACCCCCAGACACCCTCCGGGACCCCCAAACCCCCTCAGGGACCCCCAAACACCCCCCACGGCCCCGCTCGTGTTCCGGGGCTGCTCCAGGAACCGCAGCTCTGGGGGGGGACAGGGGGGGTCAGGGAACCCCCCGAGATCCCCCCAAAACCAAGCGGGACCCCCAAACACCCTCCGGGACCCCCAAAACCAACCGGGACCCCCAAACACCCCCCACGGCCCCGCTCGTGTTCCGGGGCTGCTCCAGGAACCACAGACCTGGGGGGGGACGGGGGGGGTCAGGGACCCCCAAAAAACAACCTCAGGGACCCCCAAAACCAACCGGGACCCCCAAAACCTACCGGGACCCCCAGACACCCTCAGGGACCCCCAAACCCCCCCCACGGCCCTGCTCGTGTTCCGGGGCTGCTCCAGGAACCGCAGCTCTGGGGGGGGTCAGGGGGGGTCAGGGAACCCCAAAAAACACCCTCCGGGACCCCCAAAACCAACCGGGACCCCCAAAACCAACCGGGACCCCCAAACACCCTCCGGGACCCCCAAACCCCCCCCACGGCCCCGCTCGTGTTCCGGGGCTGCTCCAGGAACCGCAGCTCTGGGGGGGGACGGGGGGGGTC
>NW_016694767.1:0-933 GCF_001604755.1 Lepidothrix coronata
TCATCAGGGGTCACCAGGGTCATCAGGGGAGGCCAGGGGTCACCAGGGGGTCCCAGGGGTCATCAGGGGTCACCAGGGTCATCAGGGGAGTCCCAGAGGTCATCAGGGGTCACCAGGGTCATCAGGGGAGCCAAGGGGTCAGCAGGGGGTCACAGGGCTTACCGGGGGGTCCCAGGGGTCAGCAGGGGTCAGCAGGGTCATCGGGGGAGCCAAGGGGTCAGCAGGGGGTCGCAGGGGTTACCGGGGGGTCCCAGGGGTCATCAGGGGTCACCAGGGTCATCAGGGGAACCAAGGGGTCAGCAGGGTGTCCCCAAGGGTCCATGGGGGTCTCAGGGTCCCCAGGGGGTCCCCAAGGGTCCACGGGGGTCCCCAAGGGTCCAGGGGGTCCCCAGCAGGTCCCCAAGGGTCCATGGGGGTCCCCAGCAGGTCCCCAAGGGTCCATGGGGATCCTCAACAGGTCCCCAAGGGTCCATGGGGGTCCCAGGGTCCCCAGGAGGTCCCCAAGGGTCTGTGGGGGTCCCCAACAGGTCCCCAAGGGTCAATGGGGGTCCAAGAGGTCACCAGGGGGTCCCCAAATGTCCATGGGGGTCATCAGCAGGTCTTCAAGGGTCCAGGGGGTTCCCAGGTCCCTGGGGGTCCCCAAGGGTCCATGGGGTTCCCCAGCAGGTCCCACAGTCCCCAAGGGTCCCCAAGGTCCTTGGGGGTCTCAGGGTCCCCAGGGGGTCCCCAAGGGTCCACGGGGGTCCCCAAGGGTCCATGGAGGTCCCCAGCAGGTCCCCAAGGATCCATGAGGGTCGCAGGGTCACTGGGGGGTCCCCAAGGGTCCATGGGGGTCCCCAGCAGGTCCCCAAGGGTTCAAGGGGGTCCCAGAGTCCCCAGGGGGTCCCCAAGGGTCCGTGGAGGTCCCCAAGGGTCCAGGGGGGTCCCTGGGGG
>NW_016694768.1:0-932 GCF_001604755.1 Lepidothrix coronata
CAATAGCCTCCTATATATTTTACCTTGTGAACTCAGACCATGATTTTCTTTTGCTCATTTTTTTCTTTTACTTTGTAGTGAAGTATCAAGCCAAGATAATGCAATACAGGGTCTAAAATTTCAGTTTTCAATAGTCATATAGGCATGTGTTGCTTAACTTGGATTTATCTCAAGCCCTAGATACTGCAGTCCAATATGAGAATGCGTGCAGACAGTAGTCATCGGAAAATATGTCCTTGTGTAAACACAATATAACTGAACCTGTTTGTCAGGATGGAAAGGTGTATGAAAGGACACTGCATTTGGTGCCCCAAAGGGAAAATATGATGTACTATACAAGGCAGATTATTAATCATAGCTGATATTTCTGGACAATAAAGTAGAGTAATCCTTGTGAACAATCTTTCTTGAAGGATAAAAAGGGAAAATAAGGAACCGGCAGTATTATATGAAATGACATAATCTGACACAGGACAAAGCAAGAAGCACCTCAGAAATCTCATTCAGAAAACAGCTTAATAATTGCTACATGGTTATTGTGGCTAGGGTAATTTTTTCTCCTATTGCATCCATCTTATTTTTTTGCTTGCACAACAGAGACCTGGACTCCCTGTAAAGTAGGCAAACCTGTAGTAAGTGAAAGCACTTGTCCATTTAGACTTGCAAAGTTCACAGGGTTAGACCATTTCTCCCACAGACGGGAGAATTTCCAAACCCCAGGAACTGGATGTGCAGACAGTGATGTTGTTACCACTTTTACAAGACACTTCAGCTGCTAGATGTCTGATATGTACAAGTATCATGCAATGAAAAACAAATTACATGATGAGACACAGTAGGTTCAGTTTTAAAGAAAAATTTCTCTTCACAAGGAATGTACTGAACCAAGCTGAGGGTAGCAACACTGGGAATATATGCAGTGTAGTTTACCC
>NW_016694769.1:0-932 GCF_001604755.1 Lepidothrix coronata
CGTGAGTCAGCGGAGCCCCTCCCTTGGGTGGGGTTTGCTCGGAGCTGGGGGGGGGGTTCACCCCCCAAAAAAAGGGGGAGACCCCAGAAAAAGGGGGACATCCCCCAAAAAGGGTGAGATCCCCCAAGAAAGGGTGAGATCCCAAAAAAAGGGTGAGACCCCCAAGAAAGGGGGACACCCCCAAAAAAGGGTGAGACCCCCTAAAAAAGGGTGAGATCCCCCCGAAAAAGGGTGAGACCCCCAAGAAAGGGGGACACCCCCAAAAAAGGGTGAGATCCCCAAAAAAAGGTGACACCCCCAAAAAAAGGGGGACATCCCCAAAAAAGGGGGACACCTCTAAAAAAGGGTGAGATCCCCAAAAAAAGGGTGAGATCCCCCCGAAAAAGGGGGACACCCCCCCCGAAAAAGGGGGACATCCCCCAAAAAGGGTGAGATCCCAAAAAAAGGGTGATACCCCCAAAAAAAGGGTGAGACCCCCAAGAAAGGGTGAGACCCCCAAGAAAGGGGGACACCCCCAAAAAAGGGTGAGATCCCCAAGAAAGGGTGAGACCCCCCAAAAAAAGGGTGAGATCCCCCAAGAAAGGGTGAGATCCCCAAAAAAGGGTGAGATCCCCAAAAAAAGGGTGAGATCCCAAAAAAAGGGTGAGACCCCCAAGAAAGGGTGAGATCCCCCAAAAAAGGGTGAGATCCCCAAGAAAGGGGGACACCCCCAAAAAAGGGTGAGATCCCAAAAAAAGGGTGAGATCCCCCCAAAAAAAGGGTGAGATCCCAAAAAAAGGGTGAGATCCCCCCAAAAAAAGGATGAGATCCCCAAGAAAAGGTGAGATCCCCCAAAAAAAGGGTGAGATCCCCCCGAAAAAGGGTGAGACCCCACCCCAAAAAAGGGTGAGATCCCCCCGAAAAAGGGGGACACCCCCAAGAAAAGGGTGAGA
>NW_016694770.1:0-932 GCF_001604755.1 Lepidothrix coronata
GACCCGGCCACGTACCCTGAGACAGGGACGGGGACATCGTCAGGGACGGGGATGGGGACAGGGACGGGGACGGGGACAGGGACAGGGATGGGGATGGGGACACCGTCAGGGACAGGGACAGGAATGGGGACAGGGACAGGGACACTGTCAGAGACAGCAACAGGGATGGGGACACCGTCAGGGACAGGGATGGGGACAGGGATGGGGAAACGGTCAGGGACAGGGACACGGTCAGGGACAGGGACAGGGATGGGGACATCGTCAGGGACGGGGATGGGGACAGGGATGGGGACAGGGACAGGGATGGGGAAACGGTCAGGGACAGCGACAGGGACAGGGACAGATGGACAGGGACAGGGATGGGGACAGGGACAGGGACAGCGACAGGGATGGGGACAGGGACGGGGACACCGTCAGGGACAGGGACGGGGACGGGGACAGGGACAGGGATGGGGACACCGTCAGGGACAGGGATGGGGACAGGGACACGGTCAGGGACAGGGACGGGGACAGGGATGGGGACACGGTCAGGGACAGGGACAGGGACGGGGACAGGGATGGGGACACGGTCAGGGACAGGGACAGGGACACAGTCAGGGACAGGGATGGGGACGGGGACACCGTCAGGGACAGGGACAGGGACACGGACAGAGACGGGGACGGGGACGGGACAGGGACAGGGACACCGTCAGGGACAGGGATGGGGACAGGGACAGGGACGGGGACACGGTCAGGGACAGGGACAGGGACAGGGACAGGGACACGGACAGGGACAGGGACACGGACAGGGACACGGTCAGGGACAGGGACAAGGACAGCCCTGACAGTGTCCCTGCCACGTACCCTGCGACAGGGACAGCGACAGCCCCAGGGGGACAGTGGGACACTGTCCCCTCCCTGTCCCCTCCCTGTCCCTGCTGTCCCCATCCCTG
>NW_016694771.1:0-931 GCF_001604755.1 Lepidothrix coronata
TGACCCCATTGACCTGGTGGACCTCCCCGTTGAACCCCTTGACCGCCCCGTGGTTGGCCTTGGCTTGGTTGACCCCGTTGACCACTCTCTGGTTGACCTTGGCTTGGTGGACCCCCTCGTTGACCCCATTGACCTGGTTGACCCCCCATTGACCCCATTGACCTCCCCATGGTTGGCCTTGGCTTGGTTGACCCCGTTGACCACTCTCTGGTTGACCTTGGCTTGGTTGATCCCCCATTGACTCCATTGACCTGGTTGACCCCCCCCATTGACTCCATTGACCTGGTTGACCCCCTCATTGACCCCATTGACCCGGTTGACCTCCCCGTTGACCCCCTTGACCGCCCCGTGGTTGACCTTGGCTTGGTTGACCCCATTGACCACCCCGTGGTTGACCTTGACTTGGTTGACCCCCCATTGACCTGGTTGACTCCCCCATTGACCCCCTTGACCACCCTACGGTTGACCTTGGCTTGGTTGACCCCGTTGACCTCCTGATGATCGACCCCATTGACCGCCCCGTGGTTGACCTTGACCTGTTTGACCCCCATTGACCCTGTTGACCTCCCAATGGTTGACCTTGACTCGGTTGACCCCCATTGACCCTGGTGACCTCCCAATGATTGACCTTGACCTCCACTGACCCCACTGACCTCCCCATGGTTGTCCTTGACCTGGTTGACCCCCATTGACCTCCCAGTGGTCACCCTTGACCCGGTTGACCTCCATTGACCCCCATTGACCTCCCAGTGGTCACCCTTGACCCGGTTGACCCCCATTGACCCCCATTGACCTCCCCATGGTCATCCTTGACCCGATTGACCTTCATTGACCCCCATTGACCTCCCAGTGGTCACCCTTGACCCGGTTGACCTCCATTGACCCTCATTGACCTCCCCATGGTCACCCTTGACCCAGTTGACCCCCATTG
>NW_016694772.1:0-930 GCF_001604755.1 Lepidothrix coronata
GGGGTGGCCCCGGGGTGGTGTCACCGTGTCCCCCTGTCCCGTGTCGTGTCCCCCCATCCCCAGTGTCCCCAGTGTCGTGTCCCCAGTGTCCCCCTGTCCCCAGTGTCGTGTCCCCCTGTCCCCAGTGTCCCCAGGGTGGGGGTTCCCTTGTCCCCAGGGTGGTGTCCCTCTGTCCCCAGTGTCGTGTCCCCAGTGTCCCCAGTGTCCCCAGTGTCGTGTCCCCCCGTCCCCAGTGTCCCCAGTGTCGTGTCCCCCTGTCCCCAGTGTCGTGTCCCCATGTCCCCAGTGTCCCCAGGGTGGTGTCCCAGTGTCCCCAGTGTCCCCAGTGTCGTGTCCCCCCATCCCCAGTGTCCCCAGTGTCCCCAGGGTGGGGGTTCCCTTGTCCCCGGGGTGGTGTCCCTCTGTCCCCAGTGTCCCCAGTGTCCCCAGGGTGCTGTCCCTGTGTCCCCAGTGTCGTGTCCCCCCATCCCCAGTGTCCCCAGTGTCCCCAGGGTGCTGTCCCTCTGTCCCCAGTGTCCCCAGTGTCCCCAGTGTCCCCAGGGTGGGGGTTCCCTTGTCCCCAGGGTGGTGTCCCTCTGTCCCCAGTGTCCCCAGTGTCCTCAGAGTGGTGTCCCCAGTGTCCCCAATGTCCCTCGGGTGCTGTCCCTCTGTCCCCACAGTGTCCCCAGGGTGTCCCCCGGGTGGGTGTCCCCCTGTCCCCATGTCCCCACAGTGTCCCCAGGGTGCTGCCCCTCTGTCCCCAGTGTCCCCAGTGTCCCCAGTGTCGTGTCCCCCCATCCCCAGTGTCCCCAGTGTCCCCAGGGTGGGGGTTCCCTTGTCCCCAGGGTGCTGTCCCTCTGTCCCCAGTGTCCCCAGTGTGGTGTCCCCGTGTCCCCAATGTCCCCAGGGTGCTGTCCCTCTGTCCCCACAGTGTCCCCAAGGTGTCCCCCC
>NW_016694773.1:0-926 GCF_001604755.1 Lepidothrix coronata
CCCCCCCCTCCCTTCCCCCCGAACAGGGGGGCCCGGGATGGGACCGCCCCCCGATCGCCCCCCGGGGCGGGGAGTCCCGAGGCGGGAGGGGCCAGAGGGGGGAACTCGCCCCTCCTCCCCTCCCACCCCGGGACCCCCTGCCCCGGAGGGGGCCCCGCCCCCGACCGCCCCCCGGGGCGGGGAGTCCCGAGGCGGGAGGGGCCAGAGGGGGGGAACTCGCCCCTCCTCCCTTCCCACCCCGGGACCCCCTGCCCCGGAGAAGGCCCCGCCCCCGACCGCCCCCCGGGGGAGGGAGTCCGGGGTGGGAGGGATCAGTGGGAGGAGTTCCCTCCTCTGGCCCCTCCCACCGCGGGACCCCGTTCCCCTGGAGGGCGTCCCCAGACCGCCCCGCGGGGCGGGGAGTCCCGGGGTAGGAGGGGCCAGACAGGGGGAAAACTCCTCCCTCCCACCCCGGGACCCCCTTCTCCGGAGGAGGCCCGGCCCCCGACGGCCCCCCCGGGGGAGGGAGTCCCGGGGTGGGAGGGGTCAGTGGGAGGAGCTCCCCCCTCTGACCCCTCCCACCCGGGGACCCCACTCCTCCGGAGGGGATCCCCCTGCCCCCCGCCCCTGCCCCTGTTCTCCTCTCTCCTCCCTCGTCCCCCCTCCCCAAGCCCCTCCTGCCGCCGTCCTCCTCTGCCCTCCCCGCGGGGCGGGGAGTCCCGGGGTGGGAGGGGCCAGACAGGGGGAAAACTCCGCCCTCCCACCCCGGGACCCCCTTCTCCGGAGAAGGCCCCGCCCCCGACGGCCCCCCCGGGGGAGGGAATCCCGGGGTGGGAGGGGTCAGTGGGAGAAGTTCCCCCCTCTGACCCCTCCCACCCGGGGACCCCACTCCTCCGGAGGGGATCCCCAAGCCCCCCGCCCCTGCCCCTGTTCTCCTCTCTCCTCCC
>NW_016694774.1:0-926 GCF_001604755.1 Lepidothrix coronata
GGGCAGGGCCAGCAGCACCTGGGACGGGGACAGGGACAGAGAGACAGACGGACAGAGGGACAGGGGACAGAGGGACACGGGGACAGTGTCACCCCCCTGGCACTGTCACCCCCTGTGTCAGTTCCCTGTCACTGCCCCCTGTGTTACTCCCCTGGCACTGTCACCCCTGTGTCACCTCCCTGGCACTGTCACACTGTCACTGTCACCCCCTGTGTCACCTCTCTGTGTCACTGTCACCCCCTGTGTCACCTCCCTGACGCTGTCACCTCCCTGTCACTGTCATTGTGTCACTGCCACCCCCTTGTGCCACCCCGTGTCACTGTCACTGTCACCCCCGGGCAGGGCCAGCAGCACCTGGGACGGGGACAGGGGGACAGGGGACAGGGGGACAGGGGGACAGTGTCACCCCCCTGGGTCACTGTCACTGTCACCTCTCTGTGTCATTGTCACCTCACTGTCACTGTCACACTGTCACCCCCTGTGTCACCTCACCGTCACTGTCACCCCCTGTGTCACTGTCACCTCACTGTGTCACTGTCACCCCCACATGTCACTGTCACACTGTCACCCCCTGTGTCACCTCCCTGTCACTGTCACCTCTCTGTGTCACTGTCACCCCCCCATGTCACTGTCACCCTCCGGGCAAGGCAGGGCCAGCATCACCTGGGGGGACACGGGGACAGTGGCACTGTCACCCCCTGCGTCACCTCACTGTCACTGCCACACTGTCACCCCCCTGGCACTGCCCCTGTGTCACTGTCATTGTGTCACTGCCACCCCCTTGTGCCACCCCGTGTCACTGTCACTGTCCCCCCCGGGCAGGGCCAGCAGCACCTGGGGGGACACGGGGACAGTGGCACTGTCACCCCCTGTCACTGTCACCCCCTGTGCCCCCCATCACTGTCACTGTTACCCCCCCATGTCAC
>NW_016694775.1:0-922 GCF_001604755.1 Lepidothrix coronata
GAAGGGAGAGGGCTCCAGGGGTGGGTGAGACCCCCCCGGGACACCCCCAGGACAGGGAGAGGGCTCCAGGGGTGGGTGAGACCCCCGGGACACCCCCCGGACACCCCCTGGGAAGGGAGAGGGGAGGGGAGTCCAGGGGTGGGTGGGACCCCCAGGACACCCCCTGGGGAGGGGAGAGGGAAGGGGAGTCCAGAGATGGGTGGGACCCCCCGGGACACCCCCTGGGACCCCCTGTGGGGAAGGGGGGGCTCTTGGAGTCACTTTTCCCACCAGGAATTCCCTGTGTGTTCCTCGGAACCCCCTCAGGGGGGTCCCTGTCCCTTTTGGGACCCCCTGGGCACCCTCTGGGGACCCTTTGGGGACCCTCTGGGGACTTGGTGGGACCCTTTGGGGACCCCCTGTGGGGAAGGGGGGGGCTCTTGGAGTCACTTTTCCCGCCGGGAATTCCCTGTGTGTTCCTTGGAACCCCCTCAGGGGGGTCCCTGTCCCCTCTGGGACTCCTGGGGACCCTTTGGGGACTTTGTGAGGACCCTCTGGGGACTCCCTGGGCACCCTTTGGGGACCCCCCGGGTCCATTCCAAGGGGGGGGGGCTTTTGGAGTCACTTTTCCCACCGGGAATTCCCTGTGTGTTCCTTGGAACCCCCTCAGAGGGCTCCCTGTCCCCTCTGGCCCCCCCTGGGGACCCTCTGGGGACTTGGTGGGGACCCTCTGGGGACCCCCAGGTCCATTCCAAGGGGAGGGGGGGCTGTTGGAGTCACTATTCCCGCTGGGAATTCCCTGTGTGTTCCTCGGAACCCCCTCAGGGGGGTCCCTGTCCCCTCTGGGACCCCCTGGGGACCCTCTGGGGACCCTTTGGAGACCCTCTGGGGACTTGGTGGGACCCTTTGGGGACCCCCTGGGACCCCCTGTGGGGAAGGGGGA
>NW_016694776.1:0-922 GCF_001604755.1 Lepidothrix coronata
ACCTCCCTGAGTTAATTAGCCTCATGGGTTAATTATTCGGGGTTGATCGCCCCGTGGATTGATTAGTCAGGGCTGATTGGCCCGACTACTTAATTATTCGAGGTTAATTAGCCCACCCAATTAATTCGTTCCAGGTTAATTGTTATTGATGATTCCAGATTAATTAGCCCAGTTAATGTGTTATTCAAGGTTAATTAATCCCACTAATGTATTATTTGAGGCTAATTAGTGCCATTAATGTATTATTTGAGCTTAATCGAATGCTTTGATTAATTATTTGAGGCAAATGCGCCACATTAATTATTTATGCAGGGCTGAATGATCCCTCAATTAATTATTCTGGGCTAATTAGCCCCAATTATTGAAGATCCAAGGCTTTAATGACTAATGGTTCTGGGCTGATTAATTATTCATTAATTGCTCCAGGTTGATGAGCCCCTCCAGTTAATTATTCGGCTTAATTACCTGCACTGCTTAATTTATTCAGGGCGTTGATTAATTAACCGAGGCCAATTACACCTGCAAAGATTAATTAGCAAAGGTTAAGGGGCCCCCTGATTAATTACTCAAGGCTCATCAATCTCCCTGATTATCGAAGCTTAATTAGCCCCAGGAATCGATAACTAATTAATTATTTGAGCCTCATTAACTATTCAGTGCTGATTAATGCAGTTAATTATTTGAGCCTGATTAACCATTTGATTCGTTAATTGATTATTTCAGCCCAATCAGCGCTCCTAATTAATCATTCCAGCTCATTTACATTCCGAATCAGCCCCTCCCCCCCTCCCCTGGCGCTTTAATTAATTATTTAATTAACGGGGGGGGGAGGGGCAGGGGCACGGCCGCGTCGGGTCCTTCCGGAGCCTTAATTAAAGTCGATTAAAGTTAATTAAAAGTGGAGCGAAGTTAATTAAAGTCG
>NW_016694777.1:0-920 GCF_001604755.1 Lepidothrix coronata
AGATCCATCTCTGCCCCATAGATCGTCCCCTGCCCCATAGATCAGGGTCTGCCCCATAGATACGCCCCATAACCCCTTCCCTGCCCCATAGATCTCTGTCTGCCCCATAGATCCCTCTCTCTGCCCCATAGTTTAGGGTCTGCCCCATAGATCTGCCTTAAACTCCTTCTCTGCCCCATAGATCCATCTCTGCCCCATAGATTTCCCTCTCTGCCCCATAGATCAGGGTCTGCCCCACAGATCTGCCCCATAGACCCCTTCCCTGCCCCATAGACCCGTCTCTACCCCATAGATCAGGGTCTGCCCCGTAGATCCTTTTCCCTGCCCCATAGATCTATGTCTGCCCCATAGATCAGGATCTGCCCCACAGATCTGCCCCACAGATCCATCTCTGCCCCATAGATCCATCTCTGCCCCATAGATCTGCCCTGTAACTCCTTCCCTGCCCCATAAATCCATCTCTGCCCCACAGATCTGCCCCATAACCCCTTCCCTGCCCCATAGATCCGTCTCTGCCCCATAGATCAGGGACTGCCCCATAGATCTGCCCCATAACACTTTCTCTGCCCCATAGATCCATCTCTGCCCTATAGATCGATCTCTGCCCCACAGATCCGTCTCTGCCCCATAGATCGTCCCCTGCCCCATAGATCAGGGTCTGCCCCACAGATCTGCCCCATAACCCCTTCCCTGCCCCATAGATCGTCCCCTGCCCCATAGATCCCTCTCGGCCCCATAGATCTCCCCCCATGGCTCTGCCCCATGGATCCTGCCCCATAGAGCCCTCTCTGCCCCACAGATCCATCTCTGCCCCACAGATCTCCCCCATAACCCCTTCCCAGCCCCATAGACCCGTCTCTGCCCCATAGATCAGGGTCTGCCCCATAGATCTCTGTCCCTGCCCCACAGATCCATCTCTG
>NW_016694778.1:0-918 GCF_001604755.1 Lepidothrix coronata
GGACCCCCCAAAACACGGACAGGGGACAAGGGGACCCCCCCAAAACAGGGACAGGGGACAAGGGGACCCCTCAAAACAGGGACAGGGGAGAAGGAGACCCCCCAACCCAGAGGCAGGGGACAAGAGGACCCCCCAAAAGAGGGACAGGGGACAAGAGGACCCCCCAAAACAGGGACAGGGGACAAGGGGACCCCTCAAAACAGGGACAGGGGACAAGGGGACCCCCCCAACCCAGGGACGGGGGACAAAGGGATCCCCCAAACCAAGGGCACGGGACAAGGGGATCCCCCAAAACAGGGACAGGGGACAAGGGGACCCCCCCAAAATACGGACAGGGGACAAGAGGACCCCCAAAAAAAGGGACAGGGGACAAGAGGGCCCCCCCAAAGAAGGGACAGGGGACAAGGGGACCCCCAAAAAAAGGGACAGGGGACAAGGGGACCCCCTCAAAGAAGGGGCAGGGGACAAGGAGACCCCCCAACCCAGGGGCAGGGGACAAGAGGACCCCCCAAAACAGGGACAGGGGACAAGGGGACCCTCCAAAGAAGGGACAGGGGACAAGGGGACCACCCAAAACAGGGACAGGGGACAAGTGGACCCCCCCAAAACAGGGACAGGGGACAAGAGGACCCCCAAAAAAAGGGACAGGGGACAAGAGGACCCCCCCAAAGAAGGGGCAGGGGACAAGGGACCCCCCAAAACAGGGACAGGGGAGAAGGAGACCCCCCAACCCAGGGGCAGGGGACAAGGGGACCCTCCAAAGAAGGGACAGGGGACAAGGGGACCACCCAAAACAGGGATAGGGGACAAGGGGACCCCCCCAAAACAGGGACAGGGGACAAGAGGACCCCCCAAAAAAGGGACAGGGGACAAGAGGACCCCCAAAACAGGGACAGGGGACAAGGGGACCCCCCCAAA
>NW_016694779.1:0-917 GCF_001604755.1 Lepidothrix coronata
CAACAAAAACCTGCTTGCCCTTGACCACTAGGCATAAGGGAGGGGGAAGGGAGAGAGGGAGGGAGGGGAGAGAGAGACTCCTTAAGACAATTTTGAAACAGTCCAGTACTTTCCTGCTCACTTTGCAAAGTTGAAATATGATTACAACCTTTTTGCATACAGAGAGAGAGAGAGAGAGAGAGAGAGAAGCCATTTAAATGAAAAATTAGCTGCCTTAACAGGTCAAGCACACAGTTACATTAATGTTGTGTAGAACAATAAATCAACTTTGATCCCCAATTGAAAAAATGCTAATTTGAGCCCAGCGATTCACTGATTGTACTTCCCAGCGATGGAAACCTTTTCTTTTTTTTTTTTTTCTTTTTTTTCTTTTTTTTCTTTTTTTCTTTTTTTTTTATTTAATGCGAGACAGCGATTTGACGGCCCCTCCTAATGGCGCTCGCAGACTATCAGCATTTCAGTGGAATTCTGATCATGGTTTTAATATTCCATGCAGCTTTGCCCCCTCTGATTTCATGCTGAAACATTAACAAGAGCTGACACTGGAGATTAGAAGCAGACAGCTGGAATGCCAGGTCTTTGTTGCAGCATGGACATGAGCCAACATCGTTCAACCGCAGCCAAGAGGGACCTGGGAAAGTCTTCTTAAGAAGGGGAGGTAGAAAGGGGGAGACAAGGTAGTTTACTGAAGGGCATATACAAGTAGATAATTGCAGAGTCCTTTCATCTCTTAAAGCCAAATTCTAATCAATCCCGGTTTATTAAGGGGAGAGAGGGGTCGTTAAAGGTGAATTTTTTTGCGCCGGAAAAAGTAAAAAAAAATAAAATAAAATTAAATGAAATTTAAACTCGTTGAGCATAAAAGTTTGCACGGAAAGCCACCTCTGATTTGTCTGGCTAAAGATTATTTGCAGTGG
>NW_016694780.1:0-914 GCF_001604755.1 Lepidothrix coronata
CCCTCCGGGAGGCCGTTTCCCCCCCCGTGCCCCGAGGGCCGCCCCACCTTGCGCTGCTGTTTCTCCCAGGCGGGGTCGAGCAGCAGATCCCGGTCCCAGTCGTCCTCCTGGGCCATGTAGTCGCCGTTGGGGCCGGGCCCGTTGCCGCCGTAGGTGTGGGGCTGCGCGGCGCTGTGATAATCCACCATGATCGCGGCCCTTTCTCCGCCCTTCCCCTCCTGTCGCGACAGGCGCCGGACCCGCGACCGCCCCGGCCCGCGCCCCCCCCGCCCCGCGCCGCCCACTGCGCACGCGCCGCGCGCCGCGCCCGGGACACGCCCACTGTGGGGGGGACACCGCGCAGGCGCGCGGGGAAAGCCCCGCCCGCCGACCCGCCGGCCACGCCCACGCCGGCCGGAAGTGCGCGTCGGGCCACGCCCACGGCGCCGTCGGACGCGCTGGAGGCCCCGCCCACGGAGACTTCGGACGCGCTCGGGCCACGCCCACGCAGGCCTCAGGTGCGTCGTGGCCACGCCCATCGCCACGCCCATCGCCCGATGGAGGCCACGCCCACGCAAGCCTCACCCGCGTCACGTGATTAGACCGCGCCCATTGCCCTCAGGACTCCACAAGCCCCGCCCACAAACCCCTCGGACACGCCCCGTGTCCCGCCAAGCCCCGCCCACACACCCCTAAGGTGCGGCCGAGGCCCCGCCCACAGAACGCCCCGCCAAGCCCCGCCCAGCGCCCCAAAGCCCCGCCCTCCCACCCCCCCAAACCCGATCCCAGTGGGGACCCCCGGACCCCCCAACCCCCCAAATCGCAGCTCCCCCCAACCCCAAACCCCCCCCGCGACCCCCAAAACCAGCCGGGACACCCCCAAGGGAACGACCCCTGGGATTTGGGGGGTCTGGGGGTGTCAGAACCCAAAAAAA
>NW_016694781.1:0-914 GCF_001604755.1 Lepidothrix coronata
CCTGGAAATCTGGGACTTTCCCCTGCATGTCCCCAGCGATGGCTTTAGCCGTCCTCTCATAGACGGCCCGGCAAAGAGCTGGGGCAAGCTTGTCACAAAGGAAAACAGCAAAAGCTGTGACAGAAGTGGCTCCTTGGCAGGAAATCTGGAAACATGTTGTATCAGGGTAAATTTATGCTGATACTTTTGGTCTGTGTTTGGCCCAGACAATTGAAAAAGTTTTATTCTTTCCCTGCCGTGTTATGAGACAAGAAGTACTGATAAACGGGTACCTCGTCATTGGAGAGAGCTTCTTGTATAAACTGTTTGAATTGGTGTTCTGTGATTGGCTAATTGTCCTCCAAGGTCACTTGAAGGAGAGACTGAAGAAGAGAGGATGAAGTAATGCCCCCAGACTCATTTGGAAAAGACCCCCCGAGTGCAGTACGCAGGCGCAGGGAAAGCCACGCGTGCGCAGAAGAGATGCACTTAAGACAACCAAGGGGGTGGGATGGAGAACCCCTGGCTGGGCGGTGATGACCACTCCTGCCTAGGCTGAGGTCACTCAGTTAATTGTATAAAAGCAGATGGTACTTTCTTGGAGGGAGCTAGCTTCACATCAAAAACAATGTTGCCTTTTGGCAGGGACGCCTGACAGTTTGTGAACTTACTGACTTTCCAAGGATACAGCTTCTGCTATTGGTAATTATAGGCATACTAGGTCGGTAAGAAAACTTGATGGGCAACAGCTGGGTAACTGGGGAGCTTGCGCTGGGGGCTTATTTCTCTCCTCCTTCCTCCCTTTTGGGTTTGTTCGTTTTGCTGGCCACCTCTTGGTAATAAATTTCAGTTTTGTTGAGCTTGCAATGGTGTCATGGTTTCAAGACTGCAGTATGCTCGAACCCTTCCCTAATACACATGAGAAGAAATCTTCT
>NW_016694782.1:0-914 GCF_001604755.1 Lepidothrix coronata
GCAAAGGGGCTTTGAGACCCCCAGATCTGAGGAGGGGACCCCAAAATCCACCCGGGATCTGCTCAAGACACTGAAATCCGTCTGTAACACCCCAAAATCCACCCGGAATCCGCTTGGGAAACGCTGAAATCCACCTGGGATCTGCTCCAGAGGGGCTTCTGAGACCCCCAGACCCCAAAATCCACCTGGGATCTGCTCCAGAGGGGCTTCTGAGACCCCCCCAAAAATCTGGGAAGGACCCTGAAATTCCCCTGGGACGTCCCAAAACGCACATGGAATCTTCTCCAAGGGGGGGCTTCGGAGACCCCTGATCCAAGGGGGGACCCCAAAACCCACCTGGGACCCCCAAAAAAGGACTCAAACCCCAGAATCGTCTCTGGAAACAAAACGAGACCCCCCAGACCCAATAAAGCCCCCGGTGACTCCTCAAGGGCCTCTCCTTTATTTACAACCCCCCCCCGCCCCAAATTTTGGGGAGGGGGGGCCAAGAACTGTACAGGGAGGGGGGTGAGGCCCCCTCAGCTCTGCCCGTAGTAGTGGCCGTAATTCCAGGGGCTCTGGTAGCCGTAGGAGCCGTATCCCTGCTGGAATTTGGGAAGGGGGGGGTCAGCCAGGGCCCCCCACCCCAAAAACTGACACCCCCACCTCAAAAACTGACGCCCTCCACTCCAAAAACTGACCCCCCAAAAAAAACTGACCCACAAAAAACTGAGCCCCCCACCCCAAAAACTGACTCTCCCCAAAAACTGACCCCCCCACCCCAAAAACTGACCCCCAAAACCTGACCCACCCCAAAAACTGACTCCCCCAAAAAACTGACCCACCAAAAACTGACCCCCCACCCCAAAAACTGACCACACCCCAAAAACTGACCCCCCACCCAAAAAACTGACCCCTCCACCCCAAAAACTGAC
>NW_016694783.1:0-913 GCF_001604755.1 Lepidothrix coronata
CTGTCCCCAATGTCCCCACTGCTGTGTCCCCACCTCTGTCCCCAATGTCACCACTCCTGTGTCCCCACCCCGTCCCCAATGTCACCACCCTGGTGTCCCGACCCTGTCCCCAATGTCACCACCCTGGTGTCCCCAATGTCATCACCCCTGTGTCTCCATGTCCCCAACGTCACCACTGCTGTGTCACCACCCCCGTGTCCCCACCCCTGTCCCCAATGTCCCCAGTGCTGTGTCACCCTCCCTGTCCCCAGTGTCACCACCACTTGTCCCCATCTCTGTTCCCAGTGTCCCCACCCTGGTGTCACCACTCCCGTCCCCAATGTCCCCACCGCTGTGCCACCACCTCTGTCCCCAATGTCCCCACTGTGTCCCCACCCCAGTGTCCCCATCCCTGCCACCACTGTCACATCCCCCTGTCCCCAACGTCCCCACTGCTGTGTCACCACCCCAGTGTCCCCAATGTCACCACCACTTGTCCCCACCCCTGTCCCCAATGTCATCACCCTGGTGTCACCACTCCCATCCCCAACGTCCCCACTGCTGTGTCACCACCTCTGTCCCCAATGTCACCAGCCCTTGTCCCCACCCCTGTCCCCAATGTCACCACCCTGGTGTCCCCACCCCATCCCCAACGTCCCCACTGCTGTGTCACCCTCCCAGTGTCCCCAATGTCACCACCACTTGTCCCCACCCCGTCCCCAATGTCCCCACGGCTGTGTCACCCTCCCTATCCCCAGTGTCCCCATCCCTGTGTCCCCACCCCTGTCCCCAGTGTCACCACCACTTGTCCCTGCCCCTGTCCCCAACATCACCACTGCTGTGTCCCCACCCCGTCCCCAACGTCCCCACTGCTGTGTCACCACCCCAGTGTCCCCAATGTCACCACCCCAGTGTCCCCAATGTCACCACCCCC
>NW_016694784.1:0-911 GCF_001604755.1 Lepidothrix coronata
GCCTATGGGTGTCCATAGGGGTCTATAGGTGCCCGTGGGTGCCTGTGGGTGCCCAGAGGTGTCCTGAGGGGTCTATAGGTGCCCATGGGTGCCTGTGGGTGCCCAGAGGTGCCCATAGGGTTCTATAGGTGCCTGTGGGTGCCCAGACGTGCCCATAGGGGTCTATAGGTGCCCATGGGTGTCTGTGGGTGCCCAGAGGTGTCCATAGGGGTCTATAGGTGCCCGTGGGTGCCTGTGGGTGCCCAGAGGTGTCCATAGGGGTCTATAAGTGCCTATGGGTGTCTATAGGTGCCTATGGGTGTCCATAGGGGTCTATAGGTGCCCATGGGTGCCCGTGGGTGCCCAGAGGTGCCCATAGGGGTCTATAGGTGCCCATGGGTGCCTGTGGGTGCCCAGAGGTGTCCATAGGGGTCTATAGGTGCCCGTGGGTGCCCAGAGGTGCCCATAGAGGTCTATAGGTGCCCATAGGTGCCTGTGGGTGCCCAGAGGTGTCCTGAGGGGTCTATAAGTGCCTATGGGTGTCTATAGGTGTCTATAGGTGCCCATAGGTGCCTGTGGGTGTCCAGAGCTGTCCTGAGGGGTCTATAGGTGCCCATGGGTGCCCAGAGGTGCCCATAGGAGTCTATAGGTGCCTGTGGGTGCCCATAGGGGTCTATAGGTGCCCATGGGTGCCTGTGGGTGTCCAGAGCTGTCTTGAGGGGTCTATAGGTGCCCATGGGTGCCCAGAGGTGCCCATAGGGGTCTAGAGGTGCCTATGGGTGTCCATAGGGGTCTTATAGGTGCCCGTGGGTGCCCAGAGGTGCCCATAGGAGTCTATAGGTGCCCATGGGTGCCTGTGGGTGCCCAGAGGTGTCCTGAGGGGTCTATAGGGGTCGCGGGGGGGTCCCTCGGGGGGTCCCTCCGGGGGTTCC
>NW_016694785.1:0-910 GCF_001604755.1 Lepidothrix coronata
GAGGTCTCTGGGGGGTCTCTGTGATGACCCCGAGGGTCCCTGTGTGACCCCGAGGGTCTCTGTGTGACCCTGTGTGACCCTGAGGGTCCCTGTGTGACCCCGGGGGTCTCTGGGGGTCCCTGTGTGACCCTGAGGGTCCCTGTGTGACCCCGGGGGTCTCTAGGGGGGTCTCTGTGTGACCCCCGGGGGTCTCTGGGGGTCCCTGTGTGACCCTGGTGGTCCCCAGGGTAGGGCTGTGCGGGCACCACCTCGGTGGGGTACGGGCTGGTGACACTGGGGGTGGGTGACACTGGGATGACCCCGAGGGTCTCTGTGTGACCCTGGGGGTCTCTGTGTGACCCTGTGTGACCCTGGTGGTCCCTGTGTCACCCCGGGGGTCTCTGGGGGTCTCTGTGATGACCCCGAGGGTCCCTGTGTGACCCTGGTGGTCCCAGGGTAGGGCTGTGCCGGCACCACGTCCGTGGGTTATGGGTTGGTGACACTGGGGGTGGGTGACTCTGGGATGACCCCGAGGGTCTCTCTGTGACCCCGGGGGTCTCTGGGGGTCTCACAGGGTACGGCTGTGCCGGCACCACGTCAGTTGGTTACGGGTTGGTGACGCGGGAGCTGGAGCGCGTGGACAGCAGTTACCGCTCCGTGTGACCCCGGGGGTCCATGGGCTGACCCCGGGGGTCTCTGGGGGTCCCTGTGTGACCCCGGGGGTCTCTGGGGGTCTCTGGTGGTCTCACAGGGTACGGCTGTGCCGGCACCACCTCCGTGGGTTACGGGTTGGTGACCCGGGAGCTGGAGCGGGTGGACAGCAGTTACCGCTCCGTGTGACCCCGGGGGTCTCTGTGTGACCCTGTGTGACCCCGGGGGTCCATGGGCTGACCCTGGGGGTCTCTGGGGGTCTCTGTATCCCCAGGGTACG
>NW_016694786.1:0-909 GCF_001604755.1 Lepidothrix coronata
ATTCTGGGGTGTTTTGGGATATTCTGGGGTATTTTGGGACGTTCTGGGGTATTTTGGGATATTCTGGGGTATTTTGGGACGTTCTGGGGTATTTTGGGATATTCTGGGGTGTTTTGGGATATTCTGGGTTATTTTGGGACGTTCTGGGGTGTTTTGGGACGTTCTGGGGTGTTTTGGGACATTCTGGGGTGTTTTCAGGGGTCTCTCACCCGAATTTCCCCCCCTCTCTCCCAGGTTCGAGTTCGGCACCGCGCTGTTCGTGGGCTGGGCGGGGGCCGCGCTGACCCTGCTCGGGGGGTCCCTCCTGGCCTCGTCCTGCTCCAGCTGCGGGGGGAGCCCGACCACCCGCGCGTACCCCAAGGCCGCCAGGAAGACCCCCGGGACCAAAGCCCCCTCCAGCAGCAGCAGCGCCCGCGAGTACGTCTGAGGGACCCCCCCCGACCCATCTTGGGACCCCCCGACCCATCTTGGGACCCCCCGACCCATCTTGGGACCCCCAGATCCATTTTGGGACTCCCCGATCCATTTTGGGACCCACCCCCGAGCCCCCAGACCCATTTCGAGACCCCGCGGGAGCCATCTCAGGGACCCCCAGACCCATTTTGGGGACCCCCCGGACCTGCCATGGGGGTCCCCCCAACTCAGGGATGTTCCCCCTTCCTACTCTGGGGGTCCCTCCCCCTCCTGGGGGGATCTGTTCCCCCCCCCGCCCCCTCGGTGCCGGGACCCCCCTCCCCGCTATATTTCAGGGGATCCCCGAGGGTTTTTCTCCAATCATTTTGTACAAAATTAATTCATAGCAGGACTTCGTCTAAAAAGATTTGGGAATTTGTACAAAATAAAACGATTTTTAAGGTGTTTTGAAACTCTTTTCCGGCGCCTTGTTGGTCTTCGGGGTTCAACCTCCCC
>NW_016694787.1:0-907 GCF_001604755.1 Lepidothrix coronata
GGGGGATTGGGAATGGGAGAACTGGGAATGGGGGATGGGAATGGGGGGGATTGATAACAGGGGGATTTTATGGGGGGGATTCCATGGGGGGCTTTGGGAACGGGGAGGGGATCAGAAACGAGGCCCCCCATGAGGTTTATGGGGGGATTGGGAACAGGGGGTTTCACGGGGGGATTCTGGGGGGATCTGGGAACGGGATCAGCTCTCCCTGACCTCATCCCACCCCCATCCCCCCAACCCCCCCCCTTTATCCCAGTGCCCCCCAAAATCCGCATCGTCCCCTCGGCGCCGGGGAACGCCCAGAGCCCCCTTGTCCTGACGTGCCACGTGTGGGGCTTTTACCCCCCCGAGCTGAGCCTGGCCTGGCTCAGGAACGGGGTGGTCCTGGAGCCCCAGGGCCCCCCCGGGTCCCCCCCGATTGTCCCCATGGGGGACTGGAGCTACAGGAGCGAGGGGACCCTCGAGGTCACCCCCGAGCCCGGGGACACCTTCACGTGCTCGGTGCAGCACCCGAGCCTCGAGCAGCCCCTCCTGGAGGACTGGGGTGAGCGTTTGGGGGGCTTGGGGGGTGGGGGGGGTGGGGTGACCCCCCCTGGTGGGTGGTTGGCGGGGGTAAAATCACCCCAAATCCTCCTGGAACACCTCAAATATTCCCAGAACCCACCAAAGACATGCCCCAAAAGCCCATTAGACCCCCCAGGGACCCCCCAGATCCTGCCAGAACCCCCCAAAGATTCACCTCAAAATCTCATCAGACCCCGCCAAAATTGTCCCAGACCCCCCAGAAGTCTGTAAGAACCCCCAAAACACCCCATAACCCCCCTGCCCCCCCAAACCCCTTCCCAGCCCCCCTAAACCCCCCTAACCCCCCCGTCCTACCCCAGCTCCAGGCCTGTCCCCACGGCTG
>NW_016694788.1:0-907 GCF_001604755.1 Lepidothrix coronata
ACATCCAAACAGCTTTTTCCTAAGTGGGTTTTTTTTTTTTTTTTTTTTTTTTTTTTTTTTTTTTTTTTGTGCTGTGAAAAAGCCCAAGAGGCTTTTAGGCTTCAGTCACTCCCACTGCTTATGTGCTGAGTGTGATTTGCATCAGAATAGGTATTTTTCCTTTTTATCTGTAAATTCATTTACATAATATTCATCAGTATGCAAGTTGTGCTGGTGAAAGGATTGCTGACATGTGGAGAGATACCTCAGGTTTGCAGCTTATTGTTCAGGCAACAAGTGTATGAAGGTGCAGGTTGCTAATTATATAGTCTACACCTTGTCAGTCCCATGGGCCTTATCCTATATAAAAGGGGCTTTATTAAATTTGTACTTCCATGGTGTATTATTTTGTCATCAGAAACACTGAAGTGTGAGAGTAAGAGACTTCTTTTTTTTTTTTTTAAATCCAAAAATAAGCAGCATCGATTTCAAGATGTAACTGAATCAAGGCTCTTGACAGGCAAATTTGTGAACTTTGGGAATACTTGTCTGGAAGCCCCATCGACATTTTGTATCCCCCAACTATCTTAGAAAAATAAACATTTAAAAGAAAAGGTCCAGTATTTTGTGTATTGTTAATGGCAGGTTCTGGAAAAGGGAATCCTGGATCTGTCAGTGTCTGAATCCAGGTGGGCTTTGTCTGGGGTGACTTAAAGAAGTGGGGCAAATGAGGAATTCTGGAAAGATCCACTGGCTTGGTCAGAAAATAATATCATGCAGCTGGAATACCAAAAGGGTCACTGTCAGTGGGTGTTTGCTGGTAACACTCTGGTGGGTTTAATGTTGCTAAATTACAAGGTACAAAGCAAGTCCAGTTGCTTCACTGCTTAATTTGCCTGAAGAAAAATGATGTTTGGTGGGTTATGGA
>NW_016694789.1:0-903 GCF_001604755.1 Lepidothrix coronata
GTCCTCGTGCTCGGCCAGGAGCAGGTACGGGGGGCGGGGGGGGCACGGGGGGGGCACGGGGACCCCCCAGGTGGGCACAGGTACCCACAGGTGCCCACAGGTGCCCACAGGTACCCACAGGTGGGCACAGGTGGGCACAGGTACCCCTAGGTGTGCTCAGGTACCCCCCAGGTGGGCACAGGTACCCCCCAGGTGGGCACAGGTACCTGCAGGTGGGCACGGGGACCCCCCAGGTGTGCCCACAGTTACCCACAGGTACCCACAGGTGGGCACAGGTGGGCACAGGTACCCACAGAGGGGCCACAGGTACCCCCCAGGTGGGCACAGGTACCCACAGGTATCTGCAGGGGGGCACAGGGACCCCCCAGGTGGGCACAGATACCCACAGGTACCCCCCAGGTGGGCACAGGTACCCCCAGGTACCTGCAGGGGGGCACAGGGACCCCCCAGGTGTGCCCACAGGTGTGCCCAGGTACCCACAGGTACCCCCCTAGGTGGGCACAGGTGTGCTCAGGTGCCCCCAGGTGTCACCCCCATAACCCCAGGTGCCCCCAGGTGTGTCCCAGCTCTCCCCAGGTGCCCCCAGGTGTGCCCAGGTGTGCTCAGCTGTCACCCCCATGACTCCACGTGCCCCCAGGTGCGCTCAGGTGTGCTCAGGTGCCCCCAGGTGTGCCCCCCATAACCCCAGGTGCCCCCAGGTGCGCTCAAGTGTGCTCAGGTGCCCCCAGGTGTCACACCCATAACCCCAGGTGTGCCCAGGTGCCCCCAGGTGCACTCAGGTGCCCCCAGGTGCGCCCAGGTGCGCTCAGGTGTGCCCGTGTGTGCCCAGGTGTCACGCCCATAACCCCAGGTATGCCCAGGTGCACTCAGGTGTGCCCAGGTGTGCTCAGGTGCCCCCAGGTG
>NW_016694790.1:0-891 GCF_001604755.1 Lepidothrix coronata
AAGAGGTGACCCCAAAACGGGGGCACCCCGAAAACGGGGACACCCCAAAGTGGGGACACCCCGAAAATGGGGGCACCCCGAAAACAGAGGCACCCTGAAGTGGGGACACCCCGAAAATGGGGACACTCCGAAGTGGGGACACCCCGAAAACGGGGACACCCCGAAATTGGGGGCATCCCGAAAATGGGGACACCCTGAAAACGGGGGCACCCTGAAGTGGGGACACCCCGAAAATGGGGAGAGCCCAAAAATGGGGATACTCCAAAAATGGGGACACCCCGAAAACGGGGACACCCCGAAGTGGGGACACCCCAAAGTGGGGACCCCCCAAAAATGGGGACATCCCGAAAACGGGGGCACCCCGAAAACGGGGACACCCTAAAGTGGGGACACCCCGAAAACGGGGGCACCCTGAAGTGGGGACACCCCAAAGTGGGGACACCCTGAAAATGGGGACACCCCGAAAACGGAGGCACCCTGAAGTGGGGACACCCCAAAAATGGGGATACTCCAAAAATGGGGACACCCTAAAGTGGAGATACCCCAAAAATAGGGATACTCCAAAAATGGGGACACCCCAAAGTGGGGACACCCCGAAAATGGGGATACTCCAAAAATGGGGGCACCCTAAAATGGGGACAGCCCGGAATAGGGACACCCCAAAATTGGGGACACCCCGGAATGGGGACACCCCAAAAATGGGGACAGCCCAGAACAGGGACACCCCAAAAATAGGGACACCCCAAAAAGAGGAACAAGCCAAAATAGGGACAGCCCAGAACGGGGACACCCCAAAATGGGGACACCCCAAACCTTGGGGTCACCCAAAATCCTGGTGTCACCCCAAAACAGGGACACCCCAAAAAGTCCCGGGGGCACCCCAGGACAGGG
>NW_016694791.1:0-888 GCF_001604755.1 Lepidothrix coronata
CGGTCCCCTCAAAGCCCCCCCGACCCCTCACGGTCCCCTCAGACCCCTCCATTCCCTCCCGGTGCCCTCACAGCCCCCCTGTCCCCTCCCGGTGCCCTCAGAGCCCCCTTGTTCCCTCACGGTCCCCTCAAAGCCCCTCCGACCCCTCCCGGTCCCCTCAAAGCCCCTCCGACCCCTCCCGGTCCCCTCAAAGCCCCGCCGACCCCTCACGGTCCCCTCAGACCCCTCCTTGTTCCCTCCCGGTGCCCTCAGAGCCCCCCCGTCCCCTCAAGGTCCCCTCAGATCCTGCCCCGGCCCCTCTCTGACCCCTCCGTCCCTCACAGTCCCCTCAGAATCCCCCAATCCCCTCACGGTGCCCCCCCCCAATCCCCTCAGACCTGCCCTGTCCCCTCACGGTTCCCTCAGATTCCGCCCCGTCCCCTCACGGCGCTTTCCCGCCCTCCTGTCCCGCCATGTCCCCTCAGACTCCCCCGTCCCCTCACGGTGCCCCCCCTAATCCCCTCAGACCTGCCCTGTCCCCTCACGGTGCCCTCAGAGCCCCCCTTGTTCCCTCACGGTCCCCTCAAAGCCCCCCTGTCCCCTCATGGTGCCCTCAGACCCGCCCTGGCCCCTCATGGTCCCCTCAGAGCCCCCCTTGTTCCCTCACGGTCCCCTCAAAGCCCCTCCGACCCCTCACGGTGCCCTCAGAGCCCCCCTTGTTCCCTCACAGTCCCCTCAGAGCCCCCCTTGTTCCCTCCCGGTGCCCTCAAAGCCCCTCCGACCCCTCACGGTCCCCTCAAAGCCCCTCCGACCCCTCATGGTCCCCTCAAAGCCCCCCTTGTTCCCTCACGGTGCCCTCAGAGCCCCCCCGACCCCTCCCGGTGCCCTCAAAGCCCCTCCGACCCCTCA